>NC_063365.1:9629221-9646078 GCF_021869965.1 Rhincodon typus
CTATGATGCTGCTTGGCCTGCTGTGTTCATCCAGCCCTGCACCTTGTTGTCTCGGATTCTCCAGCATCTGCAGTTCCTACTATCTACAGGGCTAGTCCACTTCAATTTTTGACAATAATGATCCCCAGAATGAGAGAGAGTCTAACGATGGTAATGCCACACTGAATGTTAAGGTAAGATGTTGAGGTTCAGCATTGATGGAGGTTGTTGTTGCCCTGCACTTGTTGGGTTAGTCACACTTATCAGGCTAAGCTTGGATGTTGTCAAGACCTTGCCACATATAGAGACAGGCTTCTTCATTATCAATGGTGCTGAACATTGTGACAACATCAGGGAACATCATCCCCTTATGATGGAAGAACGGTAATTGATGAAGCAGCAGAAGATGATTAGGTCTACGATACTACTCTGAAGAACTCCTGGAACTGAGATGATTGACCACCAATAAAGACGAAAAACTTTATTTCTGCTAGGTATGACACCAGTCACTGGAGAGCTCGCCAATCGTCCTTGATTCTAGTTTTGATAGAACTCCTTGATGCCAGACTCCGCAAATGCTGCCTTCTGTGAAAGTAAATCACATTCACTGCCCCTCTGGTGTTCAGCTCTTTTGTCCATATTAGGACCAGGACTGTAATGAGGTTAGAAGCTGAGTAGGCCTGGCATTTCCTAAACTGAGTGTCTTTTGAGCGAGTTATCACTAAGTGCCACATGAAAACACTGTCAACGACTTCGTTTGCTGATAGGGTACTGATTTATCATTTTGGATTTATCCTGGTTTTGTGGTCAGGACATACCTGGATAATTTTCCATGCTGTTGGATAGATGCCAGTGTTGGCAGTGGAAGAGCTTGGATGCAGCGTTCCCAATTCTGGAGCATACATATTCAAAGCCATTGCCAGAATGTTGTCATTGCCCACAGCCCTTGCAGTATCCAGTACCTTCAGCTGTTTTTTGATATCACATGGTATGAATCAAAATGTCTGAAGGCTGTGATGCTAGGGACCTCTGGAAGAGGCCGAGGTGGAACATCCACTTGGCTGAAGAGTTCTGAAGAAGAGCCAGTAACAAACTGAAAAATATTAATTCTGTGTTTCTGCCTGCACAGATGCTGCCACACCCGCTGAATTTCTTCACAGTTCTGTTTGTTTTAGATTTCCAGCATGCACAGAGATTTGCCTTTATTTGTTATGTGGATGTTGAGTTGATGATGTAGGGGAGAGAGAGCTTGAGGGAGTTAATGTAATCTTGTCAGGAAGGTAGACAACCATAAAATAGTTACAATGTGAAAGGAGGCTATTCTTGCCATGGATATGTAGTTGTTTTACTTTATTTAACTTTATCATTGAGATGTGATTATCATCCAATACTAGTTGCCCTGTGAAGGTTGATGTTGATGGAAATTGTCCTTTTGACTATTGCAGTTCTTGTGGTGGTGATTCACCCAAAGTGGTTCAGCACCAACTTTTGACCCATTTAACAATGAGGAACCTGAGATGTGTATCTAAGTCAGGACGTATGATTAGGTGCTATTCTGGATGTTGCATTTAGTCAGCTGAAGAAAGATACTAAAAGAACTGTCAATGTAACCAAAGCAGTCAAAATGAATGTGAGTGTTTTTTTAAAATTCTAATGAGCTATCCAAAATCACAAGTGGAACCAGGGATAAAAGGTGAAATTTCTACGGGTAGTCAGTTGCTGAGGAAGGAAGTCCGTTTGTGAAAATAGATCAAAAGCCTAGCAAGGAAGGAGACCACAAACAAGACAAGAACAGAAAGCTGACAAACCTGGGTGAGAGGAGTAGTAAGGGTTCAGTGACCTCTCCCGTAACATTATTAAACTTTTGCTTTGTCACTAGCTACAGGTATTCAGCACTCCAAGTGAATCTGCAGTATGATTTCACGACATTTGCCTGGACACATTTTGAGTAACTGCAATCTGAATTATGTTGCATGTTTTTTGAACATGTCGAAACCATATAACAGTGCATTAAATGTTTTGGATGACGATTATGCTGTCTAATTCTCACACATTCTTTGAGGACAACGTAAGTTCCTTGGAGAAAGTCTTGGTGCAATGTTTAACCTTCTTTTCCAATATGAAAATGAAGGTATTTTACAGTCATAGTAGGACTAGGACATTTTTAGAGCAGCACTGAAGCTGCCATGAAAATTCAAGTAATGAATAACGATTGTTATAATTGACTTTTGAGTAACGATTAGGAAAGGGATGATACTAATATGGAAGCACCATATGAGCGAGTATTCGTTGAGTACAGAAGCATTACTGAACCATCCAGCATTTTGAACACTTTTATATTGCTCGGATAATTCCTACTGGTGTTCCTTATGATAAATGAAGATAGGCTGATTTACAATGACAATTATGTTAGAATGTGATAAACTTCTGTTATGATCTAGCTAGGGATGCATGGCTGTCGTTTTTAAGTAGTCAAAGTATGACTGGGGGAATTCCTAAGAGAATAAAGCAGCAAGATTCCATTGTTTTGAACAAACAGCAGTAAGCTTTGCCATACAACTTCCGTCCAATCCACAATATGTGGAACTTCTAGTCTCACACCCAGAATGAACGTGTGGTTCATTTGGGTAAGAAACTGTGTAATAAACATCAATGACACGGTGGATGATCAAATCTCATTAAATTTTGGAAGCAATCACAATTTTTCAATCCTGATTTGACTTTGAAACTCCTCAAGGATCCCTCCATTATGAACTACCTCACTGACCCTTCTCTTTCTGGTTGCCCACCCTACATTCCTGGGTTGAAAGTTCCCTGTACTTTGACAGTTCCCTGTAGTCTCCAGTACAACCTTTACAAGTAGAACTCCAACACTTCACCAACAACTGGCTTCACCAAGTTTTTCCCACAGGCTTCAATCTTCTTCAGCTATGTCAATCGTATGTTACCTCAGATGCTGGAAGGCTTCTTCTGAGCTCGTCATGGCTTTACCCAACACAGACTGACTTTTTCAACTCCCCAGGACTACATCCGAGCCCTGATTCTGACACTTAGCTACCTACTAACTCCCAGAATGGCTCCTTGCACCGTTATAACATCACAGAGCCATCTGACTCCTCTCTGAATCCACATCCATTTAATTTAGCTGTTTCTCCAGCACTACAGCTAACCATAATTTTTCTAAAGTGGAGCCTACACTTCCCTCATTCTCACCTCTACCCTCCTGACTGTACCTTGAATCCCTCTGCAGTAGCCCACAAATTGTCCTGTGTGACCTATCAAAACCTTGCAATAAGCTTCTCCCTTGTTGCTAGACAGAATTGTGTGTTGCTTCCTAGCCACACTCTGAACTGACTGTTTCATAAATGTTATCAATCATAGATTGCTGGCTTACTCGCTACAAAAATAGGTGTAAACAGAGTATTTCATTTCACAGTATGATCCCATGATTAGAACATGATGAGAATGTTTCTATCTTGATGGCCGTTGCCTGTAGGTGAAAAGGAATATATCTTAAGAGAAACTGTCTCGAGCAGTGGTCAACTCGTTAGCACAGCCAATGTACCTACCCTGCACATCTTTGGACTGTGGGAGAAAACTTACGCAGACACTAGGATAAGGCGCAAACTCCACACAGACAGTCACCTGAGAGTGGAATCGAGCCTGGGTCCCTAGCGCTGTGAGGCAGCAGTGCTAACCACTGAGCCGCTGGGCTGCCCATGAGGGTTTGCTTCCTGCATGGTGAGCCATGCTCCCCGCATGTTGAGTCTCCCACCCTGGTGCTGGGGAATACCAGTGTGGTGAGAAGAGGCCTGTATAGCCTCAATTGCTAATGGGGCAAGAAGGCCATCAATGGACTTAATCAGAGAAAAGGTGGGTTCCCCTCCTTACTGCCCTTTG
Organism: Rhincodon typus; assembly: GCF_021869965.1. Lineage (NCBI taxonomy): Eukaryota > Metazoa > Chordata > Chondrichthyes > Orectolobiformes > Rhincodontidae > Rhincodon > Rhincodon typus. The sequence continues at coordinate 9,633,101 of NC_063365.1, forward strand.
GTCTGATTAAATTCCCCCATGCGACCATGTACTAGGAGTGGGGGGCATTACATACTGCTGTTAACACAAACAGAACTGAATTGCATGAGGGTCATAGATGGGATTGTGGTTCTCACTGAAGCTGGGGCCGTGTGGGGTCGAGGTCTGAAGTTGAGCCATCTCTGATTTGATGTAGAGACATTTTTTTTTTCAATATACTTTATCAAAAGACAGTGGCAGAAGAGCCTTCTATGCCAATACTCCTTTGTTTCCACTTTAACTTTCCTGAAACACACAAATGTTACATTATGAAGCTATCAGTTTAAATTTAAAGTAGGAAGTGCTCTGACATTATCAGTTTAGTGGCAGCAAACAAGCTATAATGATACTTCATCAGCAAAAATGATTGAGTGGCTCTGTAACTAGGAATGACCTTGAGTGACATTATCAACGTAGCTGCACAGGCCTTTCCATGGCCCAGTGTTCGTATTTGTTTGATGGGTTAATTCCGTGAGAGTTTCAGTTAAGTAACAATAATGTTTTGTCAGTGCATTGCTGTGACTAAAAGCTTAATGATCCTGTAAACAAACAAAGTATAATCACTGCCTTCACGTTGCGCAGGCATTTCCTGCTGTGCGCTGCTAATGACTATAACTGAACAGTGGGGTATATGGAGTTGGCCATTCTCCAGCAAGCATCTGGACCAACCATGTTCTATATTTCCTCACAGCAGGGTAGATATAATTGTATTTGTGTCTGCTTTGTCACTGATAGAAAACCACTGTACTAAAAAAAGAATGCATGTCAAAATTAGAACATAGTCAAGATTGTCACATTTTTTTTCTCACACATGTAACATACTGTGTTTTACATTGAATGCAGTGTTGCATTGCAAAATTTTTAGTTCTGCATTTTTTGGGAATACTTGTGTTTCATTGTAATTGAAATGGTCCAATTGTTTTATCCTTGTGTAATGTTAAGAATAGACCTAAAAACAGGACTTCCGCGCAAATTGAATGCGATTGTTTTACGTGTCCTATTTTTAAGGAAATGGGTAAACACGTATGTTATGTGTGGCACGGGTTGTTGGTTTGCTTTCCTGTTTGCTTGATTTAATTTATTATTGTCACCTCTACCTAGCTACAGAGAAAAGTTTTGTTTTGCATGCAGTACAGGCAGATCATACCATGCAAAGTGCATTAGGGTAATAGAACAGAATGAGGAATACAATGTTACAGCTGCAGAGAAGGTGCACAGAGAGTGAGATCAACAATAAATGTAAAATTTGAGAGGTCCATTCAGAAGTCTAATTACAGCAAGGAAGAAGCTGTTTTGAATCTGTTGGTCCGTGTATTTAAGCTTTTGTACCTTCTGCCTGATGGATGAGGTTGGAAGAGATTATAACTGGGGTGGGAGGGGATTTTGATTATGTTGGCCGCCTTTCTGAGGCAGCAGGTTTAATGGCTCTTGCTACGTATGTGCTCTGATGTTTAAAGTATCAGCTGTAGAAATGCAGAATCTGGCCTGTATTGAGACATCATTCCTTATGATTCTAGAACGTGTTCATGGGTCTCTAAGTTTATATTGTTTAACTGAATACAAGTACTTGGATATATCACACTCTACAATCAAGGGATTACAGACATACAGAGGTACACTTACATCGCTTGTATTAATTCTGCCTTCAATTTTGACCTGGTGTGCACACATCCACTAAGTCACAGTACATCAAATGCACACAAAAATGATACCAGAGTCACAACTTGGAGACAGCAGTATGCACCTACCTTAACTCAATCTCTTCTAAACATTCTGCATCATGGCTTTAAGTCCCTCTAAAATTCCATAGTTACTACCCTCACAAGAACTCCAGGATCACTTTATTGCTATAAGTGACTTGATTAATATTTTCCAAATTATGGAGGACTTGGATTAGTGAAATCCACACACTCCATTGTTTCTTAATCCTAGCACACCTTGTAAAATGCGTCCCATGCTAAGCATAAAGCTGTTTTATTTTATTTTCTAACTCCACCAGGACACAGAGGTATGTGAGTAATGTTGGTAATACGTCAAAAACATTAAACTAAGTTTAACCCTGAAAGCCTGTTATTAAATGTGACATAGAGAATATTGTATTGCATGTAAAAAAAAAAGTTTGATTTCATTTACATTGACTGCAGACATCCTGGGCAGGTGGGTAGATGGGGTAAGTGGCTGAGTTATTCTTGTAGAGAGCTGGATGCCACATTTAGAATTGGCCACATTCTTGAGTCATATGATGTAGCTGTTGTGCGATTCTATGATTATTTGTATATTAACCTCCCTGGAGTCATTCTTGAAGTTTAGCTTTGTGCTGGTTCATCCATGAATGTGGCATTTACAATATTAATGCAAGTCTAGAGGTGTTGTGATGTACATATTAATAGAATGACTTTACATTCTTTGGGATTAGCATATGTAGTTTAGGGACAGAGAACTTCAGTCAGTTTGTATTCTTGTGGTGTGAGATGTATTTCCACCTGTCTCTTGGGTGTTATAAAAGAAGAAAGATTTGCAACATGTAGACTTTGAGACATCTCAAAATGCTTTACAATGAAATGAAGTAGAGTTGTCACTGTTGTAAAATGGGCTGGTTGAACAGGCTCAAGTTAGAGTCATGGTCTCCCACTCAGCAGCTGAAGCCCTCTGCCCCAAACCCCACCCTCTGGGATCAGATGGCACCTGAGGCCCTAAAATAGGACCAGACTGGGGAAGGGTTTGTAGAGCACAGCGTGAAGGGAATCGTAGGGATAGAAGGGAGAGGGAGCACATGTCATGGTCAGAGATCAGCCGTGATCTTGCTGAATGATAGAGCAGGTTTGAGGAGACCTGTCATCTCCTCCTCCTGCTGCAATTTCTTTTGCAGTTGTAATGGAAAGCAGCTGAACAAATTCCCTCTGCTAGCTGCACGATAATGGCGAAACAATCTTTTAGCTGGTTGAGGGATAAATATTAGGCAGGGCACCATGAAGAGCTCTATGACTTTTATTTTGAAATTTTTATCATCATAGGATCTTTCATGTTGACCTGAGAGACTGAACGTGGCCTTGGATAAGTATAGCAGGCAGAAAGCAGCATACCTGATATTGCTGCACTCCTTTGGTACTGCGCTGTAATGTCGGCATTGAAATAGTGTTCAAGGCCCGGAAATGTTTGCCTACTGCCTAGGACACTCTGAACCAGGGCTTGACGAGATAGGGCATGCAATTTTGCATGGACCTCCAAAGAGAAGGCCCAGACTGCTTGATTGTTTCCTAGTTTTCAGTAAGAGATTTCCATCCACTCATGTCTAGTTATTCTTTAAATCTCTGTTTTCCTGCTGGTTGACACAGCCTGTAACTCTTCTGTCTCTCTGTAGGATTTCACCACTGCTATGGATGGGCAAAGGAAAACTGGACAAGAATTGTTTGCCAGTCTCCACAAAGAGAACTGCCAGGTACCATTGCATGATCTTTAGATTTTACTGAATAATGCAATTGCACCCAGTTTTTGTTCTTTAGCCCCAGCCAGCTTGATTGTGACCCTGAACCCTCAGGGATAGCTTCATTCTCCAGCACTGCAATGTACTCCTTAACCAATACCATCACCCATCTCCTGTTCCTTCCTTTTTCTATCTTTCCTGAAAACCTTACACCCAGGAATATTTAACACGCAGCCGTACCCCTTCTTTGAGCCCAATCTCGGTTATCACCAGAACATCATATTTTCACATAGCAATCAGCACTTGTAACTCCCCAGAACAGGAGGAGTCAATGGACCCGAAACATTAAATCTTAAGTTTTTCTTCACAGATGCTGCCAGACCTGCTGAGCTTTTCCACCAGCTTCTGTTTTTTGTTCCTGATTTACAGCATCTGCATTTCTTTCAGTTTTTATTTAGTTTGTAACTCCCCAGTCTTCTTTGCTATGCTCCGTGCTTTGACATACAGTAACCCTGAATTAGAAACAAAAACAAAGTTGCTGGAAAAGCTCAGCAGGTCTAACAGCATCTGTGAAGATAAAAAGAGTTAACGTTTCGGGTCCCGTGACCCTTCCTCAGAACTGAATTAGACAATTAGACATTTCTTTCTCCCTTACACCAACTTCATATATTGACTTCCTATTCTGTATATCAGTGGTATCTGTATCATCAATTATTTTGTGCACCCTGATGTTCCCATCTAATGTTCTCTGTTGATTCCTACGCCCCTGTTGAGTTATCCTCTCCAACAGCACAAGCAAAACGATCTGCAAGAAACTCAGTCCCAACTCTAAACAAAATAAAAACCAAAGAACTGCGGATGCTTGAAATTAGAATTGTTTCAGTCACAGCTCTGTTCAGATGCAACCCACCTGGTTTGTACATGTTCTCCAGAGAAAGTCCCAGTGTCCCAGGCTTTGAAAGTCCTCCCTCCTGCACCTTCCTTCCAGCTACACATTCACCTGCCTTATAAAAACCAAAATAACTGCGGATGCTGTAAATCAGAAACAAAAACAAAAATTGCTGAGAAAGTTCAGCTGCTCTGGCAGCATCTGTGGAGAGAAATCAGAGCTTAAGTTCAGCACAAGCTGGAAGAACAGCATCTAATTTTCTGCTTGGGGACCCTGCAGCCTTCTGGACTCAATATCAAATTCAACAACTTTAGGGCTTGAGGTCTCCCCTGTCCTTACCCCAACCTCCACACACCCAGGCGTCATTATCACATAGTCTGCTATTACACACAACCCATCGTTAGCCACTAACAGTCCCCATTAGTAGCTATTCATTCTCCCAGCCAGATCGTTATCCATTCCCTTGTCTGTCCAACTGTTCTTCTCTCTCTTTTTGGGCTCTATCCCCACATATGGTTTACTCCTTACCCACCGCACCCACCCACCCCCCCCACCCCCCAAAACATATTTTCTGCATATAAACTGACATTTTCCGAGCCACCACCAGTTCTGAGGAAGGGTCACTCAACCCAAAATGTTAACTCCAATTTCTCTCCACAGATGCTGCCAGACCTGCTGAGCTTTTCCAGCAATTTCTGTTTTCATCTGCCTTATCCTCCTGTTTCTGTCCTCACTTACACATGGTACTAGGAGTGATCTCGGGATTTCAACATTTGTGGCCCTGCTTGTGAATCTTCTACCTAGCTCGCTTAAATTTTGATTGTAGGATCGCATCCACCCTTCCCACTGGTACCGATGCAGACCATGATTTCTGTTTGTTCACCCTCCCCCAGAACAGTCTCCTGCAGTTGCTCTGTGACATCCCTCACACTAGCACCAATGACACAACTTAGCATCCTGAGTCACACCTATAGCCACAGAAGTGCCTGTCTATTCCCCTGACTGAATCATCCTGTCTCCCTATTGTTCCTACGTACTTCTGCCTCATCTCCTGGACAGTTGAGTTGCTCATGATGCCACGAACTTGGTAGTGACTAAACTCCCTTGAGGAACTAACGTCTTCACAAGCTTCAAGCGGAAACCGATTTGTCAGTAGGTCCTTACGGGACCCCTATGCTGTGATACTTTGAATCACACCCCAAACACTGATTGACTACACTGGGTGTTTCTAGTGCTCATTCTTCTATTGAAAGTCTCAAATACTCTCTGCCTGTCAAAGTTGTCAAAAGCATTTGTATTAGCCAAGATTCTCTTGTTTACTGTCACCGATGACCTGTAGACAATCCATTAACATTGTGTTCTCCGTTTCTCTCATAGGACTGATTTCTCCACTTGTACTAATGAACACGTTGGAAAGAAACGTTTCTTATGCTTCTGACATTTGTTCTCTAAGTGTTTATTTATCTGAAAAATTAACTCTGTCCAAAACTAGAAGTTTATCTTAGCTCAATGTTTTGGCACAGTGGAATAACTTAAATGGGGAATTTTCAAATAGAACTTCTGCAGTCTTTCATTCAATCTACTGAATTCCATTATGTATTCTTCTATAGGACTACCTTGCTGAAGTTTTCTCCAGATCATGCTTTGGTTAGAAAAATGTTTAATTTTCAATGTTTGACAGACAAACAGCTAACCCTCCTCAATAACCATTGTTAAACGCCAGAAGTCAGAGGCCAGTTAAACACATTCCAGGCATATATGTTTCAAGTCAGAATTTTATTTCAACTTACACAACAGAAAATTACAGCTATACTAAAATTGTTCTTCAAATATTAAAGAACAGTCAAGTTCCCATACAATTGTCACTCAATTAACATACAACAACCACATATTCCCTGCTTCCATTTGATAAGGGCATTTTGGGTCAACCTACAGCACATGGACTGCAGCGGTTCAAGAAGGCAGCTCACCACCACCTTCTCAACAGCAATGAGGGATGGGCTATAAATAATGATGATACCCATGTCCCATGAGTGAATTAGAAAACAGAAGTTCAGACATCCCTGCTAGACTCTGCAAAATGCTTAGAGTCAGTTTTTTCCTATTCATTCATGGGATGAGGGCATTGCTGGTTAGGCCAGCATTTACGTCCATCCTTAATTACCAAATGTGTGGTTGAGAGTCAACCACATTGCTGTAGATCTGGAGTCACATGTAGGCCAGACCAGGTAAGGACAACAGTTTCCTTCTGTAAAGGACATTAATAAACAAATTGGGATTTTTCTGACAATCGACAGTGGCTTTATGGTCATCATTAGACTCTTAATTCCAGGTTTTTTTAAAAATTGAATTCCAATGCTATCATCTGCCATGGTGGGATTTGAACCCAGGCCCCAGGAACATTAGCTGGATCTTGGTACTAACAGACAAGTGGTAATATCACCAAGCCATCACATTCCCTTATTTATGTGGAAACCTCTAGAGTTGAGATAGGAATATAATATCTCTGAACTGCAGTTTCTTAGAACAGTATTGTGAAACCAGTGTAAACTTAAACAAAGAACAAAGTTTCGGTCTTTTTAAAATGTCTTCTATGTCTGTAGAGCTTGGTTTGCTTTCTTTTTGGTGTAATCAGCTTGGGTTCTTTTGTTGAAGAGCTTCTGAAGCCTTTTATGAACGTGTTTTAGAGTCCCAAGACCACATTAACCAACATTAAAAAAAAATTGCTCAATCAAGCCAGATTTAATTCTGGCATCTGAATTGGATTCATAACAGTGTAAAGAGAGGCATCACTTGTCTAATTGGAATGGGTCAACAGCTCCATAATAACCAAGAAATGGTTACTGTGCAATTCATCATCTAAAATGGCAGCATTTTCCATGTTTAATTATTGCATTACAATACAGAACATAAGAAGAAAGAGCAGGAGTAGTTGACATGGCTTCTCATAACCTTTGACTCCAGCGTGTGCCAACATATTGCATTTTAAGTCCATAAGCTACCTTATTCTTCAATAAATAGCCAGTCAAAAGCAAAATTGAGGTGTCAGCTGGGGTTTTGTTGGTCGTGTTCTGACCTCAGAGTTAGAAGGTTATAGTCAAGCCCCACTCCAAAAATATGAGCACAAAATCTGGGCTGACTGTCTGCTGCTGTACTGTGGGAGTGCTACACTGTGGGTGAGGTCGTCTTTCTCATGAAGGACCCATCTGCCGTTTCATGTGGATGTAAAAAATCCTGTGGCACAATTGAAGAGCTGTCTCCCCGCTGCCCTGGCCAATGTTTATCCGTCAACCTCCATCCTGAAAGTAGATTATCCAACCAATGTTATTTGTAGGAGCTTGCTATGTGCAAATTGGCAGCCCTGCTTCCTACATGATGGCAGTGGTGATATTTCAGTAGGGCTGAGGGACCCCCAAACCCCAGGTTCCTGTATTTATTCTTTAACTTTCAACTTTGTGCGTAGGCAGCAGCTTTGTGAATTTTGAGAGAGGCCAATGGCTTTTCTTGGAAGTTGCAGCATTTGTTAAATGTTTATGACGTAAACCCTTCTTGATTATCGGTCCAACGCTGCAAGCTACTCACCTGAAATCTTTGTAATCCAGCACAACAAACACAACAAATAAAAAAGGAGAAAGCATGTGTTTAGAGGAACAATTGGGCGGCCAGCTGTACACAGTGTAGGCACCATCTGTTGAGGCTTTTCATTTCTGTCCCCAGATGCAGCAGTGCATTCTGAACCAAACGTCGAAAGACTGGGCGAAGATGGAACAACAGCTGCTTCGAGAGAGAGGATTATGGGGTCCTTCATCAGGGTCACAGCAGGGTGCATGGATACTGGACATGGCTGAGGGCCCCTGTCGAATGAGGAAGAAGATGCGACGAAACACCATTTGCATCAATTATGCTTATAATGCATGTCGAGAGAAAGAGGCCAAAAGTGAAGTAAGATTATATCGTTGGATAATGTATTGAATCTCCAAGCTGAAACCCAGGCCTCATTGTCTAAGCTAGTGAAGTGGCAAGTCTATTAATGAAGGCAGCAAATTAATTCCATGTGATCGCAATATTAAGTTGTGTAGTAAACATGGCCTTTCCCCCCCTATAATTCCAATATCCATGATGTTTAAGTGGAAAATACTAAATTGCAGAATAATTTTGAGGGTGCTACAGAGAATTAAATTGAGTTTAAATGCATGTTTGTACCCGTTTGTACTCAGCTGAAAAGTGACACTTTGTCTGACAGATGCCTTTCTTGTCGGTTTAATTAGTAGCTAGATCACAAATCTATGTAAGAAGTTAATTTTAAGTGACGGAAAATATCAATGCAAAGAAAGAAATCTCTCTGCCTTGGACAGTCTCTGCTTTTTGTGGGAGCTTGCTTTGTTCAAATAGACTGCTAAGTCAGTTTGTTTGGGGAAAAGTGGTGGTCATTCTTTTAAGTGGCATACAGACACAGGAGTAAGAGTGGGGCTTGGCTGCATCTATTTCCTTGTTTATAGCACAGATGCCAAGACCCCTGATTTCAGGAAATAATGTCCCGCACTGCAACTAAAGCTGAAAAGTCTCTGAGCTCAAGTTTGATCAGGGCCATATTTTATGCATTCCTGGCAGCATTGTAAAAAGACCTCTAGGATTGATTTACACAAGTGAGGGTCTTGACCCCTGCTTTGAGCCACGAGACCGAGTTTGGTCTGAGATGAGGGAAGCAGGAGGTGACACATTCCCTTCAAAGCTCCTCAGTAGCTGTTACCGCCTGACTGGGACCTTCCCTCATACCCTATCTCCAACTTGACCATGCTGTATCTGTGGAGTCATGAGGAGGAGAACTGTCACAATATCCAAAGTGTCACAATGGCCCTCCCTGAACTCATTTATTCCTTTCCTCATAAGAATGTTTATGGAATGGAAGGTTCAAGTTATAAAGAGCGTCTGGAAAGGCTGGAACTTGTTTCACTGGGGCACAAGAGGTTGAGGGTGACCTTATAGAGGTTTATAAAATCATGAGGGATGTAGATAAGGTGAATGGCAGGTGCCTTTTCCCCAGGGTGGGGGTTTTCAAGACCAGGGGGCATATTTTTAAGATGAGAGAAGGAAGATTTTGCAAAAAGACTTGAGGAGCAATCATATCTTACACAGAGTGGTTCGTGTATGGAATGAATTGCCAGAGGAAGTGGTGGATGCAGGTACAATTACAACGTTTAAAAGACATTTGGATGTGTTCACAAATAGGAAAGATTTAGAGGGACATAGACCAAGTGCAAGCAGGTGGGACTAGTTTAGTTAGGGATTATGGTCGGTTTGGACTGGTAGGACCAAAGGGACTGTTTCCGTGCTGTATAACTCTTTGACTAATTGGATCTAATGTATGGAGGAGGAAATCCACTGAGACTGGACTCTCTGACTGATTATTATAATTATGCTGGAATTTTTAAAAGTACATATTTTAAGTAATGTTCGATATCTGTGAGGATTACTTTTTCCATTATAATTATCTGCTGGAATATAATTTCTTTCAACTAACAGTGTATCCAAAATTAATTTCCAAATAGAATTTTCTGTATAGTCACAAAATGAAACTTGTCCCTGCCCCCATAATTAATCAAGTGAAATATAAAGTGTAGACTACAACAGGCCGTCGACCTGATACCAACCATTTCGCCAAAGACCAACCCACATAATTGCCAAACAACAGTGTAGAGTGCAGACTTAATAACAACTTTGAAAAGAAAGTAAAAGGCTTGGAAGTGAAACATTTACCAAGGGAGACAAAGCAGGATGTGTGGGACTAATCATATAGCACTTACAAAGAGCTAGTACAGACATAATGGGCCAAATGGCCGCCTCCTGTGCTGCATGACTCTATGACTGGTTTCTTGGCGAAGGAGCATAAATTCTTGCTTTCTCGAGGCTGCTGTAAGAGGTCACGACAGCACATGGAGACAGAATGTCCCTCACATTTGGAATCGGGGACCATCAGGTTTCTTGAAGGATGCATGGGTTGATTTAGCAAAGAAGCCGACATCTGTAAGAAGTGGGAAGGCATTTTTGAGCTTGGGCAATGCCAGATGAGGTACAAGTTCCCGCAACCATGAGTGATGGGGGAAGATATTACTCATTGCACAGTTTTAAGAGGTTAAAGATTGTGGCCAATGCAGAAAAACCAAAATCTCCAGATCAAGGAGACGTTAAGGGGGGAGCTAAGGAGAACCTAGCTTGGCTCTGAATTTCCATATTTTGGTTGGATATTTAAGCATTCCAAAAATAATGATAAATGAAGAATGTTTTGCAGGAAATGTAAACATCGCAGTCTTGTTCATTGCCTCCTATTGCTATACCTGCCACAATGCTCTGTGCAGACAGAAGATGAAGATAAAGACTTTGATGCATTTATTTATTCAGAGTCATTCAGGAGGGAAACAGACCCTTTGGTCAAACCAGTCCATGCCAACTCTAATCCTTAATTAAACTACTCCCCATTGTCTGCGCTTAACCCATATCCCTCCAAACCTTTCCTATTCATGTACTTATCCAAATGTATTTTAAATGTTATGACTGTACCCACATCCATCAATTCCTCTGGCAGTTCATTCCACACACAAATCACTGTGTTAAAAAAATTACCCTGCATGTCTTTTTAGATCTTCTTCCTCTCATCTTAAAAATATGCCCCCTAATCTTGAAATCCCCCACTTTCGGGAAAATACACCTGTCATTCACTTTATCCATACCACTCATGATCTTATAAACCTCTATAAGGTCACCTCTCAAACTCTATGCCAGTGAAAGAAGTCCCAGCCTATCCGGTCTCTCCTTATAACTAATAACTTATAATAATTTATCATATATAATCAGTTGTAAGTTGGTTCTTTCCAATTTTAACCAGTGCTATGTCACTTTTATTTTACAATATTGTTTTCAGTTTGTTCTTATTCAGGTTGAGACCTTTCCAATAAAATGTTGAGGAGAGACAGTGGTGTAGTGGTAATGCCACTAGACTAGTAATCGAGAAACCCAGGCTAATGCTCTCATTTGAATCCCACCAGATAGTGAAAGTTGAATTGAATAAAATTTTGGCCTGTCACCATTGTCAATTGTCAAAAAATATTGTTGAGTAATTCAGAGAAGGAAACTACCATCCTTACCTGGTCTGGCCTACATATGACTCCAGGCCCACAGCAATGTGGTTGACTCTGAGCTGTCCACTGGGCAATTAGGGATGGGCAATAAATGTAGGCACCATTAATGATTTTTTTTTTGAAAATGATTTCTTAACTCTGTTTTGTTCTGAATTTTAAGAAAGGTAAATGTGGATTTTCAGTTCTGCAATTAAAATGCTTAACTTTGAAGTTAATGCCATTAAACAACTTCCTTTGGTCATTCCTAATGTTTGGTGTGAAAGGCGGTTTGACATTTTACCGGATGCTATTAAATTTTTAGGACCTCGGCAAACTGTTTCAGCTCTGAATGATTTCCTTTTGAAATATATTCCGGTTATTTTTCAATAATGGGGAATGTTTTATGGAGTATCAGATAAAATGCACATTTCTGAAATTCTTGAACTGACATTTACTCTCCTTTCAGGCCAGCAAGAATCTTGCACTCAATTTTAGAAATAAGGAGTTTTACATGAAGTTATGTTCGACAGATGAACTTATGGAAAGCACCAATAAGCAAACCTACTCAGGTGAAAATTTAACATTGCTGTTCCTAACATTCCCTATCCTAAACAAATCCAAATGTGTTTGAAGTGATTGTAACAAGGTCAGCCAGGGGCACATAATACAATATGAACTCCCTGATTTGAGCTATTAACCCAATCCAATCAGGGAGCCCTGGCTGACAGATATAAACAGGAGTGTCAGAGGTTCTGTTCAGTCTTGAGAGCTGGCTGTGAGGAAGCCAGATTAGAGTCAAGTATGATGCACTTGATGTACATAAAAGGTAGAGGGCTGGATGAACACAGCAGGCCAAGCAGCATCATAGGAGCAGAGAGGCTGACGTTTCGGGCCTAGACCCTTCATCAGAAAAGGGGGAGGGGAAGGGGGTTCTGAAATAAATAGGGAGAGAGTGGGAGGCGGATAGAAGAGGGATAGAGGAGAGGATAGGTGGAGAGGAAACAAACAGGTCGAAGAGGCGGGGATGGAGCCAGTAAAGGTGAGTGTAGGTGGGGAGTTAGGGAGGGGATAGGTCAGTCCAGGGAGGACGGACAGGTCAAGGGGGCGGGATGAGGTTGCGGCTTGAGGTGGGAGGAGGGGATAGGTGGGAGGAAGAACAGGTTAGGGAGGCGGGGACGAGCTAGACTGGCCCCGGGACGCGGCAGGGGGAGGGGAGACCCGGAAGCTTTCAATTCCTCCCACTTCCTACAGACAAAGGGGGTGGCCATGGGTACCCGCATGGGCCCAAGCTACGCCTGCCTCTTTGTAGGTTACGTGGAACAATCCCTCTTCCGTACCTACACCGGCCCTAAACCCCACCTCTTCCTCCGTTACATTGATGACTGTATCAGCGCCGCCTCGTGCTCCCACGAGGAGCTCGAACAGTTCATCCACTTCACCAACACCTTCCACCCCAACCTTAAGTTTACCTGGACCATCTCTAATACCTCTCTCCCCTTCCTGGACCTCTCTGTCTCCATATCGGGCAACCA
>NC_063365.1:9646178-9691948 GCF_021869965.1 Rhincodon typus
CTACCTAGAATACTCCTCCTCCCATCCACCTTCCTGCAAAAATGCTACCCATGTGGGTACCCATGGCCACCCCCTTTGTCTGTAGGAAGTGGGAGGAATTGAAAGCTTCGGGGTCTCCCCTCCCCCTGCCGCGTCCCGGGGCCAGTCTAGCTCGTCCCCGCCTCCCTAACCTGTTCTTCCTCCCACCTATCCCCTCCTCCCACCTCAAGCCGCAACCTCATCCCGCCCCCTTGACCTGTCCGTCCTCCCTGGACTGACCTATCCCCTCCCTAACTCCCCACCTACACTCACCTTTACTGGCTCCATCCCCGCCTCTTCGACCTGTTTGTTTCCTCTCCACCTATCCTCTCCTCTATCCATCTTCTTTCCACCCCCGACTCTCTCCCTATTTATTTCAGAACCCCCTTCCCCTCCCCCTTTTCTGATGAAGGGTCTAGGCCCGAAACGTCAGCCTCTCTGCTCCTATGATGCTGCTTGGCCTGCTGTGTTCATCCAGCCCTGCACCTTGTTGTCTCGGATTCTCCAGCATCTGCAGTTCCTACTATCTCTCTACATAAAAGGTAACTTGGTGATGGGATACCAGTATCTTTGGAGTTATTTCTTTTTGCATCCCTTTATCCAACTTTTATGGGGAGCCATTAATGACTCAATTCAGGGCTTAAAATGCTGGGCATTTCCTGCTATTTTGTGTGGAGAGCCATGGGACAGTCTACCATGCTGAAGGAGCTATACGAGTTCAGGTTATTGTTGCTGTGCGAGAGTTCACTTTGTGGCTTTCTTCATTTTGAATTGACGAGAAAATGTCTGTGCAGGGTTGGCGTTGAACTTGGCTGAGAGAGATGTTGATGAACAAGGCAGGGACTGCAGTCAGCTGACATTCTTCCCAGCCCTGATTGAAAGCATCCAGTCTGAAGATTTCTTTGAGGACTGTGTGGAGAGACAGGCCATTCTCCAAGTTTTTGATGCGAAAGAGAAGGTAAGGAATTTTGGCCAAAGTGCAGTCAGCACTGAATGCTCCTCAAAGAAAGTTGAGTTGCTGCAAAAACATCATGATTTAAGCACATATTAGTTTCCTTTAGATTTATGGAAAGAAGGTTGGATTTGGCTTCAGTGAAATTGTGGGCAAGATACACAGGTCATGTGCTGAGGGCCATCCTCCCCTTCCCACTACCCCTAACAACTCCCCATTAAAAACAGTTCTAGAGTAGAAGTCATTCCAGAGTCCTTTGTGGTAGTCACGGAACTATGGCTGCGTAGAAAGTTAGTTAATCTATCCAGTCTAAGCCAGATGCTCTTTTCAGAAAAGAGAAGTGGATGCCAACCTGAAGAAAGAGATGCTGAGGAAAGAAGGAAACATACCTTCCAGGTGCATTTCACTCAAGCTAGTCTATTGTATTCATTGCTCACAGTGTAGTCCCCTCTGCATTGGGGAGACAAAATGCGGACTGGGCAACCGTTTTGCAAAACACATACATTCCATCTGTAAAAATGACCCCGAGCTTCCGATTGCTTGCCACTTCAACACATCACTGTGTGCCCTGGCCGCCATCTCTATCTCGGGTTTGCTGCAGTGCTCCAGCAAAGCTGAGCATGAGCTGGAAGATTAGCATCTCATTTTCCACGTGGGAACTCTGCAGCCTTCAGGACACGATATTGAATTCAATAATTTTAGGGCCTGAGCACCTTCTCCCATGTCCTTCCTCCAACCCCACACACTAGGCTCTATCATCACATTGGTTACTACTATAAACAGCGCATTGTCAGCCACTAGTGGTACCCATTAGCAGCTATTGATTTCCCCCAGACTGATCTTTAACCACTCCTCTGTTTGCTCAACTCTCTCTCTTTGGGCTCCATCTTCGCCTATCGTTTACCCCACCCCATCCTCAGCATATACACCACCTTTTCCTAGCTGCAATTAGTTCTCAAGAAGGGTCACCAGGTCTAAAACATTAACTCTGTTTTTTTTCCACAGATACTGCCAGACCTGCTGAGTTTGTCCAGCAATTTCTGTTTCTGTTGCTGGGGAAGTTTATAGAGGTTTCTTTAAAAAAAAAGGATGGTGTAAAGAGGGAGGTTTTGCAGTTTAAAAGTTTTATAAATCTCTGGTTAGACCACACTTGAAATATTATGTTCAGTCCTGGTCACCTCATAATAGGAAAGATGTGGAAGCTTTAGAGAGGGCGCAGAGGAGATTTACAGGATGCCGCCTGGACTGGAGGGCAGGTGTTATGAGGAAAGGTTGAGGGAGCTATGGCTTTTTTCATTGGAGCAAAGAAGGATGAGAGGGGACTTGACAGAGGTGTACAAGATGATGAGAGGCATAGATAGAGTGGATAGTCAGAAACTTTTTCCCAGGGCAGAAATGACTATTATGAGGGGACATAATTTTAAGGTGATTGGAGGAAGGTATAGGGAAGATGTCAGAGGTAGGTTCTTCACACAGAGAATGGTGGGCGTGTGGAATGCGCTGGTAGTGGAGTCAGATACTTTAGAGACTTCTAAGCGACTCTTGGATAGGCATATGGAGGATAGTAAAATGTAGGATATGCAGAGTAGATTGATCTTAGTAGGATAATAGGTCGGCACAATATCGTGGGACGAAGGGCCTGTACTGTGCTGTACTGTTCTATGTTCAATGTTTAAAGTAAAAATCCCAAGACTGAAGATATTGAAACCAGTAGTTGTTGAGGGAAAGTGAATGCTAATGAGGTGGTGGGGAAGTGGAATCTGATTCTGGATCAACAAGGATAAAGAGGGTCAAATGCATTTCTCCAGAGAAGTGAAAGTGAACAGGATGAGCTAATGACGAACTTTAAGATTACGAAAAGCTTTGGTGGAGGATGTAAAGAAA
Source organism: Rhincodon typus (assembly GCF_021869965.1). Lineage (NCBI taxonomy): Eukaryota > Metazoa > Chordata > Chondrichthyes > Orectolobiformes > Rhincodontidae > Rhincodon > Rhincodon typus. Next base: position 9,649,033 of record NC_063365.1, read on the forward strand.
AAGCTTCCACCTGTGAAGAGTCAAGAGCTAGAGAGAATAAAGATTGGGTTGCAGCTGTAACAGGCACGGGGTGAGTCTGCGTCTGGAGTACTAAGTACAGATTTGGGCCCCGTACTTCAGGAAGGATGTGATTAAATTGGAGACAGTTCAGAGAAGATTCACTGGATTAATTCCAGAGATGAAAAGTTTGTCTTACGAGGACAGATACTCACTGGAGTTTAGAAATATGAGAAGAGTTCTAACTTAGGTATAAAAGATGCTAAAAGGGATCGACAAACGGATGCAGAGAGGATGTTGATAAAACAGTGTGGAGCTGGAGGAACACAGCAGGCAAGGCAGCATCAGTGGAGTAGGAAAGCTGACGTTTTGAGTTGGGACCGTTCTTCAGAAATGCAGAGAGGATGTTTCCCCTTTGGGGAAAGATAGAATGAGAACAATATAATTTTAGGCTAATGGGTGGCAGATTTAACGTAGACAAGAAGAAATTACTTCTTTCAAAGTGTTTTAAATTCACTACTCCAGATTGCAGTGGATACTTGGACACTGATTAAATTTAAGGAGAAGATAGGCAGGTTTTTAACTTGTAACAGACTGAAAGGTTATGGAGAGCAGGCAGGAAAGTGGAGGTGAGACTGTGTTGAACTCAGCCATGATCATATTAAACAGTGGAGCAGGCCCGAGGGACTGGATTGCCTCCTTCTGTCCTTAGTTCCTATGTTCTTGTGCTTGTAAGGTGATCATTAAATCCAGTAGAGAATCCAGGAGAACATCTCTGGATGCAGTGCTATCAGAAAGAGGCAAATAGTGTAGGGTGCATTTAACACACAGGTACACAATGGCTACATGTTAAGGTCAGATGCAGTTGGATGGGAAGGAGACTCGTGTGGAGCATACTGACTAGCATAGACCTGCTCGGCTGAATGGCCTATTTCTATGCTGTACCCTCAATTGAACTAGATGCGAGAAAAAGTAGTGAATAGATTTGCTGAGTCTCGAAATGGCAGCCCACCACCACCTGCAGCGATTGGACAAATCCTTGGGTGCACAGGAAATGGTCCCCAAACCCCAGGGACGCTATGTCCTCCCCACTTCGGATTTTGGAAATCACTCTGACATGAACCAGCAGCTTCAGGTAGGAAGAGGGCGAGAATTTTTTGTGGAAGAAATTCAACTAAATTAGAACAGAAAAGATGAGGAGGAAAGCAATTTTTTAAAATAAAAAGCAGCATGTGGCTTTGACAGAGCAGTTCCATCAATACAGCCTCCACAGCTCGTGTTACATAATGTGTACTTCCAGAGGCTCTGCAACCTGATTTATATTCACTGCCCCTTGCTACCAGCATCTTATGTACCACATATGGTCGCTGTTTGCAAGTCAGGAGGATTTGCTGCATGTGTCATGCTTGAGCTGTGAAGAAACAGGTGTGAGTCGGTAGAACAAGTGTAGTGGATAATATAATTAACAGCAGTAACTTGTGCTGCACTCCAGTGCAAATCTGTTTATCTTTTCAAAAGAAAAGTTGTTACACCCCAGATTGCCAAGTAGATACCTTTATAATATTTCAGCATTTTCAATATTAAGATAAATAGATTAGTTTCTAACCACATGAATACATAAATGCAAGATATAGAATCATGTACTTAAGCCAGCTGCAGGGGACAGATTCAGATACCATTCAGATTGAGAGAAATAGGGCAGTGTTCCTTTTAAACTGTGTGGTTGCACACATGTGCAGAAATCTGTGGATTACCACAGCATACAATAAATAGGGTGCCCACGATAAAGCATACAAAGAGGAGTTATTATTGTTTATCTTTTTTCCATAAACTTTTGAATTCACCAAATTGTTCTTGAAGGGGCTGTGTTGTACAAAGCGATATTTCATAAAGAAGACAGGAATAGGATGAGATTGTGCTGAGGTGGAAGATCAGCCATGGTGTTGTTGAATAGTGGAGCAGACCTGAGGGGCCAAAGAGCCTAATCCTGCTCCCTTTTTTTAAATGTTCTCATTTTGCATTGTGTCCTCTAACTGTGTACCAGATGGCACTGATATATAGGGATACTAAAGCATCTGTCAAGGGAACCAATTAAGAATTAATTATTAATTATATTTCCACTGGTAGGATTGACCAGTTATGAGTAGGTGACAGATATCATGAATTATGTGACAGGCCATCGTATTTTGATGTATCTGATGTCATATTGAGCTAAAATATTTGCAGCATGTTTTGGACTGGACAAACTCCTAAAATAGTGTTTGAGAATCTAAGAAGGTAGAGACTGTGCTACAGACCTGGTTAGACAATGAGACTTTTCAACATTGCAGTGATTTTTGCTTTGGTCACAGTTGTGGGTATTTCTGCAAAGATGCTTTTTTTCAAAAGTTATGCTTCACAGGTTGAACACAGTAGACCAGTCTCCTGAATGGAGCTTGCGTTGCTGTGTTCTGGAGTGCACCTTCACTTTCTTAATATCGAATTAAACAGTGCTTTCTTGTGTTTACAGTCATCTTAGGAACCGAGCAGGCCATTCAGTCCATCAAACCTGCCTCTACCATTCAATATGATTCAATATGATCGAGCACACTAGTGCCTTTTACTCACCCCATTCCCATAACTTTCTCTCTCCTGTGTGATGACACACATGTGATGCTATTTGTAGAGCCCTTTCACATTAGAATACAAAGTGAGACAAACTGGTTTATTTTAAATACAGTGTATGAATGGACAAAATTTGATTTGATTTATTATTGTCACATGTACCTTGGTACAGTGAAAGTTTTGTTTTATGTGCAGTTCTGACAGATCATACCATACAAAGTGTATTTTGGTAATAGAACAGAGTAAAGAATACAGTGTTATGGCTACAGAGGATGTGCACAAAGAACAAGGTCAACATTAGATTTGAAATTTGAGAGGTCCATTCAGAAGCTGTTCTTGAATCTGTTGGTACATGTGTTTAAGCTTTTGTTTAGCTTTCAGAAGGGGTTCATTACCTCTTGTAAAATAATGTCCTCCCAGAATATGTTAAAGTTTGTGGCTTTTTGCTTGCTCTGGCCTAGATTTGCTGAAACATTCACAGCTCCTGAACTAGCTCAGACCATTGGGCCACAGTCTCTGAACAAGGGCTTGACTATTTAGGACTGAAATGAGGAGAAATTTCTTCACTCAAGGTTATGGACCTGTGGAATTCTTTTCCCCAAAGTACTGTGGATGCTCAGTCATTAAACCAGACCGTGGATATGAGCGGAATTAACATAAGAACATTCGAAGTAGGAGTAGCCAATCTGGCCCCTCGAGCCTGCTGTGCCATTTAATACAATCATGGCTGCTCTCACCTCGGCCTCAGCACCTCTTTCCCACCCGCTCTCCATAACTTTTCAACCCAGTACTAATTAATGATTTGTTTGTCACCTCCTCAAATTTGTTCAGTGTCCAGGCAGCCACTGCACTCTGGGATTGTGAATTCCAAAGACTCATAACCCTTTAGGAGAAGGTAATTTCTCCTCATCTGTTTTAAATCTACCACTTCTTATCCTAAAACTATGACCTCTCATTCGACATTGTCCCACAAGGAGAAACATCCACTCTATGTCTACTTTGTCAATCCCCTTCAGCATTTTTAAAAAAATCAATTAGAGCTCCTCTCATTCTTCTAAACCCTAGTGAGTATAGGCCTAAACTGCTCAATCCCTCCTCAATTAAGGGATACATGGATAGTGCAGGAAGGTAGAACTAAGATCAGCCAAGATTGTATTAAATGGTGGAGTATGCCCCAAAGGGTGAAAAAGAACATGCATCATAATTAGGAGATTGATCTGCTCTTGCTCCATTTTGTTACGTTCTTCTGACTTGACACAAACCTTTTATCTCCCATGTTCCTGTCACAGTCTAGACTCTCTTGGTTTTCCTTGAGCTGTTTAGAAAGCTCTGTGTTGGGCTTAGACAGCCCAAGACTCCCACCACCACCCACTGAGACTATACCCTGCCCTCACATTGACTCCCTGTCCAATGAGCTACCCTCGCTATGAAAGCCACACGCTCAGGGGTGGGTAATTTATACTGAGGTGAAATTGCTTCCTTAAATGTAAAATAGAGAAGGCAGGAGGCAGATGGTGAAAATCTAGTGGGACAGTGATAGAGAGAATCCTTGAACTAGCACAGGAAATGAGCCGGTTATGAATTGGCTGGAAAAATAATTTTGGGGAGATCATTTGGGAAACAGAAGTGAAGGATTTGTGTTGCTAATGTTTGGAAAAGTTATTGGGTCAAGAGATTAAGCAGTAAGGCACAAAAACTTTGGTTAATGATTTGATGGACTGGACCAATGTAACTACTAGAGAAGACTCCATGTGTATCCACTTGGATACTAATTCATGCTTGTTCCAATGCACTTGGAAGAAGGTGACCTTATAGAGAAACTAGTCGCCAGAATTTGGTTCAACTGCTACTCGGCTGGGGTATCGTTCAGATAATGTGCTGTAGCTGTGATTAATTTGGCACATGAACAAAATCATCAGTGGACCAGAAAATGTAGCGCTGGTGGTGTAGGTAGTACGTGCAGAGGCTGGAATCGTAGCTGTATGACTCTAATGTTTCAGAAAGGTAGGCTTAGCTGGTAACAGTGGGTTTGAAGGGTAAGCCTTTCCTGACTGCGATGCTCCTGAAAGGTCAGCCTTGATTGACTGCAGTGCTTCTGAAAGGTAGGCCTTTCCTGACTGCGGTGCTCCTGAAGGGTAGGCCTTGCATGTCTACCATGTTCCCGACGGGTAGGCCTTGTCTGACTGAAGTGCTGCTGACAGTGCTTAGTAGCTTAGACAGTGCCTGACTCCAGTGCTGTAGGCCTAACCTGTGCACTCCTGAAGCCTGGGGCCTGTCTGGGTTAAATCTTTCAAACTGATGAGAAAATGCTGTGGTGTATAAAGGGATTTTATATTGAGACACGGAGTGTAGTTGGAATGAGCAGTGTTAGTTTCATATTTCTACTCATTTTAATGAGGCATTCTTTCACAGATCAACGTTAAATACTCCCTCATTGTGGCTGACAGTCATTTGCTGATGGAAGGTGTTCTGCTTTTCGGGATAAATCACTTCTATGTGTGTGAGAATTTCACACTGTCTGCTTCGGAAGATGTTTACTGTGTTAATCACCATCCTTCAAGGTAATAACTGATCTGATATATAACTTAACCATTTTACAGGCCATTTGTAATAGAACCTATATCACTGAAACCTAAGTCCCAAAATCATTACCATTCATGAGGCACGTTTCTACATGAGGATTTTGATGTATTGACATAGAAAACCTCTACCCTAGGTTCTGTTTTGGATTATCTGACCCGAGTGTAGGTGAATAAAAGGTCACTGGAATTGGCCTCAGTACTGTTTTGGGTACGGAGGGGAAAATTCCCACAGGAAATCTCTTGGGGAGCGTATAGGTGCAGATATTGCGTGAGAGTGGGATCTGGTTAAGCTGCCCCTAGTGGCGGTGTAGGGGATTGACTAAAGGTCACAGAGGTAAGATGCAGCACGACTTCAAATGTTTCTGATTGTATGATGAATGTAGCTTTACAGATCACAGAATCTCTACAGTATGGAAGCGGGTCATTTGGTCCATCGAGTCCACACTGACCCTCTGAAAGGTACACTATCCAGACCCCCCCCCTACCCTATCCCTGTAACCACGCATTTCCCATGGCTACCCCACCCAGCCTGCACATTTCTGGATACAATGGGCAATTTCCAAGGCCAATCCACCTAACTTGCACATCTTTGATCTGTGGGAGGAAACCGGAGCACCCAAAGGAAACCCACACAGACACAGGGAGAATGTGCAAGCTCCACACAGTCGCCCGAGGGTAGAATTGAACCCAGTTCCCTGGCACTGTCAGGCAGCAGTGCTAACCACTGAGCCACCGTGCCACGTAAGATCGAGGTGCACAAAGCAGTAAAGTCCATCGTACAATTCCCAGCTCGGAGCAATTGATTCTTCTGCCTTTAGTGAGTCCTGTGAATTAAATCTCTGCTAATGTCCTGAGTGACAAATGGCAAGTCATCAATATGGTGCTGTTCTGGCCCATGCATTGATTGATCTCATGAAGTGTTCCTTTTGCTGATTCATTTTTTTTGACAGTCATCACCTTGCACTTATTTTCCATTGTTTCTTGCCTGTGAGTCGACAGGCTGATGTGACCAAACAGCACCCAGTGTTGATGGTGGCTATTCACTGTTTCTCAACACCCCCTTATCTACAGAAAGTCTGGAAAATGTGCTTTACCTTTGGTTAGACTACCCAGCTCTCAAAGAGTCAGTTTTGTTTTCTATTTATTCATGGGTAGGATTTATTGCCCATCCCTGTTTGCCCTTGAGAAGATGATGTTGAGCCTCCTTCTTAGACTGCTGCAGTTCAAGTGATGTAGACTCACTTATATTGCTATCAGGAAAGCAGTTCCAGGATTTTGACCCAGCCACAGAGAAGGGTGAGAGAATGCAGTTCCAAGTGGGGATGGTGAGTGGCTTGGAGAAGACCTGATGGGGATGGTGTTCCCATGTGCCCGCTCCTGTTGTCCTTCCAGTTGTTAAGGGTGACAGATTTGGAAGGGACTGCCAAAAGAGGCTTGGTGAGTTGCTATGGTGCAGCTTGTGTATTGTACACACTGCTGCCACTGGGCATTGTGATGGAAGGTGTGAATGTGTAAAGTTACTGCGAGAGAAACAGTATCAGCTTAGGGTATCCCTGACTACAGTCAGGGGCTTTTCTTAGCGTCATTTGAAGTAAGATGCTACAAGGCTGTTGGTGGATGGAGTGCAGATCAAAGCTGCTTTACTCTGCAAGCTTCTCACCCACGCAAGTGGAAGGTATTCCAGCACAGACCGAACTTGTGCCTCGTTGATGGTGAACAGGTAAGAATGAGGAGATGAGTTACTCAACACAGGATTTCCAGCCTCTGACTTGTTCTTGTAGCCGTAGTATTTATGTGGTTGGACCAGTTAAGTCTAACAACTTCTTTAACCAATCTCTTCACCCTGAAAAGTTAATTAATCCAGGTAAATTCTAACAGTCCTTCAGTGGATGAGCCTGGTGACACATTCTAATTCCTCCGTCCACTTCCATGGTAGCTATGGAAACTCCCATTGTGAGATGGTCCTTTCAGGTTGGGTTGTATCAAAGTGCTCTATTTCAAATTAAATATTCAAGTGTTTGTTGAGCTTTTGACAAATAAATCTTGTCCTGTTTTTGTATTGCAGTATTAATGATTCCTACATTTACGATATGTGCAACAAGGAGACTGGTGAGAAACGTCCGAAATGTTCCAGATATTCATACGATGATGTTCGAGAAATCCATCATCTTCGATTCCTCCTTCAGGTAATGGATATATTATTTCTAACTCCTACTTGGAATCACTGTAATGTAATGCAACTTCTTTTCTTCTTTACTCCTCTTTTTTTGTATTGACTATTTTTTCCAAGCTACTTTTTGCCTAAGATAGTGCCATAAAAGGTGACATTGTAAATTTTTCACTGTACTTCTGTACTTGAGTACATTTGACAATAAAACCTAATTATAATTCTGTTGACTTACATATAACTTGCTGTTGGGAGAATTAGATTTCCTGGTGACTATTTATGTGACGAGATTTATCCATGTACCATGTGCGCAGTAACAAGTTGAACGCACATGTTGCAACAATGATTTTTTGTCTATGCTCACAAATGTCAGCATTGGTAAAAGGCAGGTTTCCTAATTTCCCAAAGCAAGAAAAAAGCCCCAAACAAAAAATCAAAGCTTTTAAAAGACAATGGAAAGCAAAGTTGGATACAACTGGAGAAGCATTTTAATAAATAGTGCAGAAGTTGAGTTTTAAAATAGAGGCAGATGGAGTTTGTCAGCTCCTTTTTAAAGTTTTTATTTGAACGGTCAGAAAGTAATTCTGAAGCAGTGACCTAATATGTCATTGTTAAGAAAGCATGAGACTGCATTAAAGAACCTGAGGGGACCTCTAATGTTAATGGATAAAATGATTGTGAGTTTTTGACAGGAAGAGGAAACAGAACAAGTAGTCATCATGGAATCCTTGAAGTGCACAGAGATAGATCATTTGGCCCACTGAGTCTGCACAAACCTTCTGAAGATTGTCTGAGCCAGACCCAGCCCCAACACCCTATCCCCATAATCCCGCATTTCCCATGGCTAACCCATCTAACCTGCACATGTATGAACTTCATGTGAGACTGCAAGCTGCAAACAAGCCCATGTGTCAAGGTTCCGAAAGGCTCCCACTTTTTTGTCGATTGTAGAATCTATATGCGCAGATGTTTGATAAAATACATATTTCTTACAATGGTTCAATATTTTTATCAGAAGCCTTGACCACCTTTTCCAAACTTTTACGGCTAGAATTGGATACACTATTCCAGCTGTGGTCTCACTGACATAAACCGAAGTTCATCAGAACCTCTTTGCTTTTGGACTGTAACCCTCTTGTTGTTAAAGTTTTGACTGATCTTTTCACTCATGCCTTCTACGTTACGCATTAAAACCCAGCTGTGAGCCCCTCACAAATGGCAGAAATGCACTGAGAATTCTGATTCGTCCCAAAGTCAAACTGAAATAGCTCATTGCTTGTTTGTCATTTACAAGAGAGAGAGATTTACTGATTCAGTCAGAGAAGTCTCAAATTTGCCCAGAAGCAAAATAATTTTCCCATCTCTGTTCTCATTGCTGCTCAGCCAGGAGTTTTAAAAATAATTAGTTGTACACTTGCTCTGTAGTTTTGTACTTCATGTAGCCAAGTATACAGGTTTCATTTTTGATTAAAGGGCTTTCATTCCCTATAACAGGATAACATCTTCTGTTTGAATTCCAATATATAGAGGAGAGTTCTCTCCTCTCCCCTTCCTACACATTCTAGAGATTTCCAAAGCCACAGTGGGGTTCCATTTATTATCATATTCTCAGATTACATGAAAATGCCAGTTTTTTTAGGTGTTACTTTTGTTGAGGGTAAATCATGTGGAAATACTTCCCAGAACATTTTACATGCTAAAGAGGTAGTTGTTGGACAAGATGGGGCCTTTGAACTGAGATGCTGCATGTCACACAAGATGCATCGTGGGAAGCCATCTTAAGGCTGTCAGCAAGTTTCTTAAACAGCTGATCGCCAGTTGAATTGACCGCAGGCACTTATTAAATAGGCCACATTACCTTTCAATGGCCAAAACTTCAATTAATGGCATCTCCAGATTGAGTTGGAAACGAGGGAACTTGATATTAATTTTGATTGAAGCACTCCTTTTAAGAAATGTTTGCCAGTCAGAGAAATACTCACCACTTAAAGGAATGCTCTCCATTTCGTGGTAATTATTACTGAAGATGTGAAGACGATCACAAATACAGAAGAAGACTTTAAGGTTTGTCCAAAAGTCAAACACGTTTTCTGGGAATTTTCTTTGACTTCACTTATTAAGAGTGAGTGCTGCGTCCCTCTATCTCACCAGGCATATTATTTAAGTACCTGAGCGGGAATAAGGAAGTGAGAAGTAATGAGTAGCCGACCTGAGATTGGACAGAACAGCACCAGCTCGAGCAGGAGAGGAGGATTCGAGGTGAGATGGTGTACTGTTGGGACAGGACGTTGCACCTCAACTAGACCTCCTCCAAAGCATTCTGTCTGGATGCATCATGGCTTAGTGCAGCAACTGCTCTGCCCAGGACCCTAAGAAACTACAAGAGAGTCATGAACACAGTCCAGTCCATCACACAAGCCAACCTTCCATCATCGACTCCATTTATATTTTCCACTGCCTCAGAAAGGCAACCAACATCATCAAAGACCCCTCGCACCCTGGTTATAATCTCATCCAATCTCTTTCATCGGGGCAGAAGATGCAAGATCTTAAACACGCATACCAACAGAGTCAAGAACAGCTTTTTCCCCACTGTTATTAGACTTCCGAATGGACCTTTTCAAATTCCAACTCTAACATTGATCTTTGCTTTTTGTGCACCTTCCTTGCAGCTGTAATTTTGTATTCCTCGCTCTGTTCAATTACCCCTATGATCTTTGTATGGTATGATCTATGAGTACTGCACACAAAACCAGACTTTTCACTGTAGCTAGGTACATGTGACAGTATTAAATCAAATCAAATTTGAACCATTGAGAAGTTGTGCAGCCTCTTCCCTGTCCGTGAGTCATCCTGATAACTGCCACTGTGTGATTAGCCCGTACCCTCCACACCAATGTTCCCTCTAAGCTGCCCTGGTGGTACAGCATGTCAGATATCAACATGTTCTGAGGAAGGGTCACCGGACCCAAAACGTTAACTCTGTTTTCTCCTTCGCAGATGCTGCTAGACCTGCTGAGCTTTTCCAGCAACTTTGTTTTTGTTCCTGGTTTGCAGCATCCGCAGTTCTTTCGGTTTTTATTGACCTGAAACTAGCCAAGTTCAACAGAAATTTGTGATGGAATATCGAAGGTGACATTGTCAAAATTATCTCGCACACATTGCAAAGGTTATTGAAAGGTGTTAACCCGGACATTCATGATCAGGAACATATACCTCACAGTGAGACCTTCAAATGACTTTTGGGATAAGATTTCTTAGTCACAGACACTGCCAGAATAAAGGCCATCCGCCAAACTCTATGGATTGAACCTCATCTCCCCTGAGCAGTACCATCAATAAAGGCAAGACAGAAAGGTCATTGCAGAATGTAGTCCTCAAGCTGGGACCCTGTCTCTGTTATAAGTTGGAATACTTCACAGAGCGTTTAAAAATAATATGAACTTTTGGTTCCACAACACACATTCTGGCACTGATCTCAGTTTTAAAAAGACTGCTCTTCAAGAGAATAAGAGCTATGGCTCTTACTGGAACTTCACAATCAATGTTCCAGAATACAGTTATTTCAATTTCAAATTTTTCTTTTCAAATCTGCTTTTTTCCCCAGCTTTTAACATTGTTCTGTTTGTTTGCCCGCAGCAATATGTATCATGGTGAATGGGATGGGGTTTATCTTTTAAATAGTGTTTAGACTTTTTACTGAGTGAATTTACAATAAAACGAACTCTTTAATTTTGATGCTTTGAAACATCTGTCTAGCTGGCTACTTGACAGTTTTACATAGGGTTGAACTGGAGAGCACACTCTAACAATTCTGTTACACCACCCTCAGGAGTTGCATTGCAAGAGAGACATGTATTCACCCATCCAGGCTTGGGCATAGCAAAGTATTCAGCACAAGTATGGCTGGATCTAGAGATGAGCTGACTGAAAGTTTTGGGAAAGTCCTGGTTTATGGCAAGTTGGTTCCAGGGGGTAGGCATCACATCTCTCTCTCTCTCTCTTTCTCATTACCACACAAAGAACAGCATTGGCATTGGGTTTGGACTCAGATTTGTGCCCATCTCTGACCCACAGTGGATAACAGAATTTGTAAGGCCTAGGAATGAGGTGGCGAAAATAAAACTTCCCCTTTGTGGTTAAGTTGCTAAAGCTATTGCCTGATATGGCACACTGCCACAAGTATGGAAAGGTCATCTGATTGTTGCATTGTCTGACTTCGGTGGTAAATTGGTCCATTGCCCCTAAACCAAGGAGGTGTTTTTGAAGGATGAAGTGGGCAGGAAGTGTCTGGAATTTCAGCTCTGTTTGATCCCTGTCAAATGACATTTTCTGGAAATTGTGGATCCAGTGAGAATTGGATTCGACTTCACTTTGGTGGACCCGACCCAATCTTGAACGAGTATTGCTAGCAACAGAAGTCTCTCCACAGGAGACAAAGCGGTGGTCAAAAAGAGTTACAGGTGCTCCCAGGACATTAAATCACCTCAACCACTTGGCACTGAATCCCTTAACTTTGATTTGAGTATTTTACGGAAAGATATGTAATTGCAATAAAGGGTTTGATGTTCTTTATGTGATTGCCACTCTTCCCCATAGGACATTGCACTCGAAGTCTTTTTAAAGAATGGATTTTCGAAGTTACTTATTTTCCATAAAAACGACAGGAAAAGGGTCTTTAAAAGGTAAGTAGCTCTAAACATGCTGTGTGGCCGCGATAACTTTTTGTGCGGTTATTTCCGTGGAATATCATATTAACTTCTTTCTTCAGCGCTGTCTTTGTTTATTCCTCAGCTTCTGCCATGCTATACCCTCTGTGAAAAAAAGCAAAACAGATGGTCTTAAAAATGTTGGGTGAGTTTATACTTTGTTCAAATTGTGTGACTGTTATGGATGGACTGTCAATGTACTTTGCATTTGGGAATCAAAATTGGAGAGAGCCATTTGAGTGTTTTAGGAGAAAAGTAGATAGAGACTTGAAACAGTGTGAGATATGGTACCATGGGGAGAGCAGAGCAGTGAGATTAAGTAAGGTTTACCACAACAAAGAGCCTACACGCCCCACACAAATAAAAGGGCGCTGTCATCTTTGGTTTGTTTTCAAACCTGTTTTTTTTTGTTTCAACCACTATTTTATTTGACTTGCCTTTATAATGAAACTAGGAGCTCTTGGGCTTTTGGTTATCTGTCAGCTTGCTGAATATGAGGTTGAGGTAATTTCCTCATGTTAAGAAGCAGATGACTGAGGATTTAAATAAACTACGTACCCAGTGGCAAATTTGTAAAAAAAAAATCATCTTAAAGCAGAAACATCCCACAGCTCTTCATTTGCCATCAGTGTTGTTATGTAGGTAAACATAACAATGAATACACTTCAGCACTACTTAGTGCCTTTTATGGTTTCATCATACTCAATTATCTGGAAGCATGTCTTTCTTTAATGCAACAATTCTGTCTTTGTCAGTGTCTCACAAACAACATCAAGCAAAAGGGACAGTTAAACTTTTGTTTTTTTTTCTCATTGTTGATTAAGGGATGAATGTTCACCAGGAGATCTCCTGCCTTTACTTTCGAAAGTGTTTTGAGCTCTGTAGTGTCCAATCAAAATATTGGAATAAGCAGATGGAGCTTCAACATCTTCATCTAAAGATCGGTATCCCTTTCACTGTAGCACTCCCTCAGTGCTGCGCTGTGTGTTAAGCCTGATAAATGGACATTAGCAAAGGTCGAAAAGGGAATTGGCTTTTGCGTGACCATTTATTGACCATTCCTAGAAGGTATTCAGTTGATGTGAAGCTGTTATCAACCAGGTTAATACTATGCAGGACATGCTTTTGTAGTTTGCAAATGATGATATTCAGAAAGACAGAAAACCATCAGTCGTGTAACAGGATGGCACAGACAGTCTGGTGAAATGGGCAGACCTATGGCATGCAATAAAATTTAATGCAGAGACATGTTAAGTCATAGATTTTAGCAGGAAGCAGCAAATCAACATAACTGGCACAACTTTAAAGGGGTGCAGGGGTAGAAATGTAGAGTGGAGTATGTGCGTAAGTCTTTCAAAGTGGCTGAACGAGTTAAGATGATTGTTTAAAAGGTACATGAGGTCCTTAGATTTAGAAACAAAAGCATAAAACACAGAAGAACAAACGCTAGATTATTCTTTCCAATCCTGGGCACCACATTTTAGGAAATATGCCAAGCTCTTCAAGAGGATGCAGAGGAGAATTACAAGAATTATACCAGGAAGGAGAAACTTCAGATGTATAGAGACTAATGAAACTGGGCTTGTCCTTCTCAGAGCAGAGATGATTAAGGGAATATTCAATCAAGATGTTCTAATTGTTACAGTTTTGCTGGAGTAAGTAAAGAGAAACTGTGTTCATCACAGGAGGTTTAAGATAACTTAGGTTGGCATGAGAGAAAAAAAAATTCAGAAGTCTTTTTGTTCTGATCAGAAATACATTGCCTGAAGAAGTTGTGTGAGCAGATTTAGAGAGAACTTTGGAAGTGTGTGGAGTACAGTGAAATGGCAGGGCAATGGAACTGATTTGAGTAGCACTTTCTAAACCTAGCACTGGCACAATGGGCCTGAAGTCCTCCTTCCGCACTCTGATTTTATTATTTTATAGGATTGAGATTTTGTACTTTTCAATAAATTGAAAGTTCACATTAATTTGGAAATTGCTTATTCCCATCTATGGTTTCATTCAGGTTAGTGAGCAGAATTTGGCATGATGGGATTGATTCAGCTTGGGGTTGTGGTCATAAAACTGATTGCATCACATCTCCCATTCCTCTTCCTACCCAACGTTCCACTCAATTTACTTCAGAACTGAATGTTGGGACCGTTGTACATCAGTCAGCAAATGTGTTCTTTCACATCTTTACCTACGGCCCATTCCTACTCTGTTCTCCACCAGACACTGGTATTACTTCAGATAACGACATGAACAAGACTTTTCTCTGAGGAATGAAAATGCATTTGAGACCACTTTGAGGTTTTGCCGACCTGGCATTGTTTCCTGTGACTGTACAAGCACTATCAGAAGCCAGCTTCTTCAAGCTAATGGTGTGCCAATCAGAGACAGGAAGCCAATGGAAGTAGAGCATAAGATGTAGCAGGTGATGTCGCACGTGGCTCAGTGGTTAGCACTGCTGCCTCACAGCACCAGGGGGGATCTGGGTTCAATTCCACCCTCGGGCGACTGTGTGGAGTTTGCACATTCTCCCCGTGTCTGTGTGGGTTTCATTCCACAATCCAAAGATGTGCAACTTAGATGGCTTGACCATTGCTAAATCATCCTTAGTGTCCATAGGTATACAGTTTAGGTGGATTAGCCATGGGAAATGCAGAGTTACAGAGATAGTGAGAGGGTGGATCTGGGTGGGTTGCTCTTCAGTGGGTCGCTGTTGACTCAATGGGCTGAATGGCCTGCTTCCACACTGTAGGAATTCTAAGTAAAAGTATTTAGTTGAGCACTTGAGATGTTTATAGCGTTCAAGACTATGGGCCAAGTGCTGGAAAGTAGGACTAGATTTAGAGTAGTTTTGTCAGTGCATACTTGCTGGGTTGAAGGATCTTGTGTAATGTATGATTCTAAGTAGGCTGTTCAGCCTAAAGGCAATGCACAGGGAAGATTTAAACCAGAGACACCCTAGTTTTTCTGGTAGAACTATTGGCAAGGCTGGTAGGTGTAGGGAATGCTGGATGACTAGAGAAATTGAGGTTTTGGTCAAGAAACAGAAGGAAGCATATGTCAGGTATAGACAGCAAGGATTGAGTCAATCCCTACAGGAGTATAAAGGCAGTAGGAGTATACTTAAGAGGGAAATCAGGAGGGCAAAAATCATGAGGTAGCTTTGGAAAATAGGGTTAAGGAGAATCCAAAGGGATTCTACAAATACATTAAGGACAAAAGGGTAACTAGGGAGAGAATAGGGCCTGTTAAAGACCAGCAAAGCTGCCTATGTGTGAAACTGCAGGAGATGGGGGAGATACTAAATGAGTATTTTGCATCAGTTTTTACTGTGGAGAAGGATATGTGAGATGTAGAATGTGGGGAAACAAAGTGACATCTTGAAAAATGTTCATATTACAGACGAGGTGGTGCTGAATTTCTTAATGTATAAAGGTGGATAAATCCCCGAGACCTGATCAGGAACTGTGTGGGAAGTGAGGGAAGTGACTTTTGGGCCCCTGGCTGAGATATTTGTGTCATCGATAACCACAGGTGAGGTTCCCGAAAACTGGAGGTTGGCTAACATGGTGCCACTACTTAAGAAAGGTAGTAAGGAAAAGCCAGGGAGCTATAGACTGGTGAGCCTGAGATCGGTGGTGGGTAAGTTGTTTGAGGGAGTCCTGAGGGACAGGATTTGCATGTATTTGGAAAGGCAAGGACTGATTAGGGATAGTCAACATGGCTTTGTGTGTGGGAAATTGTGTCTCACTAACTTGATGGAGTTTTTTGAAGAAGTAACAAAGAGGATTGATGAGGGCAGAATGGTGGACATGATCTACATGGACTTCAGCAAGGCATTCAACAAGGTTCCTCATGGTAGACTGATTAGCAAGGTTAGATCACATGGAATACAGAGGGAACTAGCCATTTGAATACAGAACTGGCTCAAAGGTAGAAGACGGAGGGTAGTGGTGAAGGTTTGCTTTTCAGACTGGAGGCCTATGACCAGCAGTGCGCCACAAGGATCAGTGCTGGTCCACTGCTTCTTATCATTTATACACATGATTTGGATGTGAACATAGGGTGGTATGGTTAGTAAGTTTGCATATGACACCAAAAGTGGAGGCGTATTGGACAGTGAAGAAGGTTACCTCACAGTACAACAGGATCTTCATCAGATGTGCCAATGGGCCGAGGAGTGGCAGATGGAGTTTAATTTAGATTAGGGGCAGCAGGGTGGCTCAGTGGTTAGCGCTGCTGCCTCACAGCGCCAGGGACCCGGGTTTGATTCCACCCTCGGGCGACTGTCAGTGTGGAGTTTGCACATTCTCCCTGTGTCTGGGTGGGTTTCCTCTGGGTGCTCCGGTTTCCTCCCACAGTCCAGAAATGTGCAGGCTAGATGGATTGGCCATGCTAAATTGCCCGTGGTGTTCAGGGATTTGTAGATTAGGTGGATAAAAGCGGGGTGGGATGCTTTGAGGTTCGGTGTGGACTGGTTGGGCCAAAGGGCCTGTTTCCACACTGTAGGGATTCTATGATTCTAGATAAGTGTGAGGTGCCACATTTTGGAAAGGCAAATCAGGTCAGCACTATTACACTTAATGGTAAGGTCTTGGGCAGTGTTGTTGGAGTGCAGGTTCATAGTTCCTTGAAAGTGGAGTTGCAGGTAGATAGGGTAGTGATGAAGGTGTTTGGTATGCGTGCCTTTATTGGTCAGTGCAATGAGTATAGGAGTTGGCAGGTCTTGTTATGGCTGTACAGGACATTGGTTTGGCCACTTTTGGAATATTGCATTTTATTCTGGTCTCCCTGCTGTAGGCAGGATGTTGTTAAACTTGAAAGGGTTCGAAAAATATCTACAAGGATGTTGCCAGGGTGGAGGGTTTGAGCTGCAGGGAGGGGATGAATAGGCTGACGCTATTTTCACTGGAGAGTTGGAGGTTGAGGAGTGACCTTATAGAGGTTTATAAAATCATGAGGGGCATCGATAAGGTAAATAGTCAAAATCTTTTCACCTGGGTGGGCAAGTCCAAAACTTGAGGGCATAGGTTTCAGGTGAGAGGGGAAGGATTAAAAAAGGATCTAAGGGGCAACTTTTTCACACAGAGGGTGGTGCGTGTATGGAATGAGCTGCCAGAGGAAGTGGTAGAGGCTGGTACAATTACAACATTTAAAAGGCATCTGGATAGGTATATGAGTAGGAAGGGTTTGGAGGGATATGGGCTAAATGCTGATAAATGGGACTAGATTTATTGAGGATATCTGGTCAGCATGGATGAGTTGGACCAAAGGGTCTGTTTCTGTGCTGTATATGTCTATGCAACACTGATTGGGATGCTACCATCATCCCAATCAATGTCACTAGTAATCCAGAGGCCCAGGTTAAATGCTCTGGCAGCATGGATTCCAATGTAACCACAGAAATGAGTGGCACTTAAATTTAATTAATAAATCTGGAAACTAGTTTTAGTAATGGAGACAGTGACAAATATTATCAAACTATCAGGTTCACAAATGTTCTTTCGGGAAGGAAATCTGCCATCCTTACCGGTTCTGGCCTACAGACCCTCAGCAATGTGGTCATCTCTTAATTACCCTCTGGAAGGTTCTAGAAAGTCATTCAGTTCAAGGGCAACAAATGCTGTCCTTGACAGTGATATCCGTATCCCATGAAAAATAAATTAAGAAAAACAAATCGGAATGTTACCAAGGTTCAGATCTGGAGAAGAGAGAAAACAAATGAGGCTGGTGTTCCCTGGGATAGATTTAGATTTAGTTTTTAGATTTTATTGTCACGTGTACTCAAGTACAGGAGCACAGTGAAAAGTGTATAATGTTGCCACACGTGACGCCATCTTAGGTACCAAGGTTAAAAGGTTAGAAGGAGTCATTTGATTTGAGGTACTTAGGAATTTAAAAAGAATTGCTAGGGTAGATGGATTTGTTTCTGCTGGTGGGACATTATAGGACAACGAGAAATTATCTCAAAATCCACTTAAATGCTATTTAGCAAAGAATGTAAACATTTGTCAGAGTGAAAGGTGATTGAAGTGTAGAACACTCTCAAAAGGCAGTAAGATGCCAGTATGATCAATGATTTAAAATCTTGTACTAGCCAATAATAAGGAGACAGGATTGTTGGATGGATTTAAGACATGGATTAGCCATGATCTCATTGAATGGTGCGATAGGCTTGAGGGGGCTGAGTAGCCTTTTCCAGTTCCTGTCACTTTGATGCTGAGCAACATCGACTGTTTTGTTTTGGAAATAGTATGAAGGCGATAAAAGCAATGTTCATACCAAGTGCATAGAAGAGAGTAGCCAGTCTTGAAACTTAAGACAATTGAGAGAGTTTATTTTGTTTTTGTTCAACCTGGTAGCTAGGCTGACCGCAGACATTCATTCAGCTCAGAAACCTTTATTCATTAATTCTCCAAGATGCTTCGTCCTGTTTTGCGACTGAGTTCGGTGCTATGAGGCCACTGAAGTTGGGTTCTTCCTCCATCTCGGCAATGTTCTTCACCTTGCTCCATTTGTCCCTCTCCCGGAGACATTTCTTGAGACAGGGACGGCACAGCATATCTTTCCTGACGAGGTAAAGGTTCTCCACACGATCGATGGTCTCTATGGGCTCCTCGGGTACCTGTGGAGTGGTGAACGGGTTCCGCAACACATTCAGCTTCTTCAGTTTCGGCAGCTTGGTGATTTTTTCAGGCATGTAGGTGATCCGGTTGTCGAAGAGCCCCAGTTCCTTGAGCTCCTTTAAAGTGCCGATGGTGGTCGGAATCATTTCCACAGAATTCAGCCCGAGATTCAGGACCCGGAGGTTTTTCAGCTGCACCAGGTCCGTGGGTAGGCCATCTGTCGTGAGCTTGTTGTTAGACAGGTCAAGATAGTAAAGCAGCTCCAGCTGACAAAGGGTTTCTGGAATCCTCTCGATCTTGTTTGTGTGGAAGTCTAGGTAGCGCAGCTTTGGGAACTTGTTGATGAAGTCTGGAATCTTTTTGATCATGTTCCGGCTCAGGTCGATTTCCTCAATATCCGTCAGCTTCAGAATGCACTTGGGGAAGGTTGTAATGCCCATGTTGCTCAAGTCTAAACGACGCTTCCCATCCACTGTGATTTTCATGGAGTTTTTTGCCATTTTTAGGGTGACCTTTTTCCCCTGGGGGCCTCCTTTCCTTTTCGGCATGTTCTTGCTCCTTTTAACATAAAAAGAGAAGAAAGCAATAAAAAGAAAATTGAGCGTTGTCCGTAATGACAGAAGCAAGTAATTACATGGAGTTATGATTTTTAAAAAAATTTGTTTATGGATATCGCTGTCCAGGCCAGCATTTATTGTTCATCTCTAGTTTCCCAGAGGGCAGTTAAGAGCCAACCGCATTCCTGTTGGTCTGGAGTCACATGTAAGCCAGATTGAGGTAAGTGTAGTGATTGGTCAGCCAGGTGGAACACATAGAATATGTGCCCCCTGATTGGGGCAGTTAACCTGGTCCAATCAGGGCACCCTGATATAAACAGGAGTGCCAGAGGTTCTGCTCACTGACACTGGCTCTGAGGAAGTCAGAGTCAAGTACTATGGATGTAAAAAATAAGGGGTGACTCTAGAACAGGATACCAGTCTCTATGGAGTTATTTTAGTTAGGATGACTGATTTCCTTCCTGAAAGGACTTGAGTGAACCAGGTGGGTTTTAAAGACAATCAACAGCGGCTAGTTACCATGGTCAACGTTAGGATTTTTTTAATTCCAGATTTTTATTGAATTCAGATTTAGCCATCTACCAATGTGGGTTTTGAACACACTTCACCAGTACATTAGTTTGGTGTTCTGAATAACTACTCCCTTGACATTACCACGACATCGTCACTTCCCCTGCTTATAGCTCAGCTGCAGGCCATTCAGCCCACTCGTCTATGCCAATGATTAAGATCCAGATGAGCTACTTCCCACTCACTTTATCTTGCCTTGCCAGCACATCTTTCTGTTTATTTCTACCTTATGCATTCGTCTAGCCTCCCCTCTGTTGTAGAATTATTACAGAACTTTTCACCCTGTCCTGTCATCTTGACATTATTAGAACTGTGAAACGTGTATTAAATTGTTTATATATTAACTGAGATCTGTATAGATTTTCAGTAGTGAATGTTAATTCTCCTCGGTACTTCCCCAATTGACTAAACACTTCGACGTGTGAAAACAAACACTGTGGTCTGGATATTTCCATCCAATACAGAGCCAAAGTTCATCAAGTGGGCCTTTAAAAATGTTGGGCAGGACCTGAATCCATGGCTTCAGAAGAATTCTAGGACCTACATTTTTTACTAAAGGACATTAAACAGTGGCTAGTCAGGCAATACCCACGTTAAACAAGTCTGCTTTAGAGGAGAAGTGGGGAAGAGTGGGTGTGTGGTAGCGAGGGCCTTGAGGGAGGGTTGTAGCTTGTGGAGGCAAGGGTTTGAAATCAAATCAAATGTAAATGGACATTGCCAAAGGGGAAAACAGCATGTCATTTAGCTTGTAGCTGCAAGATGATTCTACTCAAACCTCTGGCCTTCAAAATAAAGGTGAGTGATTGTGAAAGTAAGCAAGGAGGAATTGCAATACAGCAAGTGACCCCACACCCACTCCTGCAGATTTTGCTAGTGTGAGATACAGCTCAATCTCCTGCCTGGCAATGTACAGCAATAGTTAGTCCCATCACAAAGTGGTGCATTTTAGTTCATAGAGTCCCAGAATCCTACAGTGCGGAAAAAAGCCATTCAGCCCACCACCCTATTTCTTTTACCTTTCATTTCCCATGGCTAACCCACCTAACTGGACACCAGGAGCAATTTAGCATGGCCAATCCACTGAACCTGCACATCTTTGGACTGTGAGAGGAAACCAGAGCACCCAGTAGAAACTCTCACAGACACCAGGAGAATGTGCAAACTCCACACAGACCTATCCAGCGTCAGAATTGAACCTGGGTCCCTGGTGCTGTGAGGCCGCAGTACTAACCACCGTGCTACCTTGTAGCTCTGTGGAAGTAGGTGGGTTTTTGTGAATGATGTGCTCCCAAGTCTTGAGTTGCTCAAGGCCATTCAGGGCCGGGCAATCAATGGTGGCATTACCGACAACACTCGCACCCCGTGGAAAACAAGTGATAACACAGTGTGGAGCTGGAGGAACACAGTAGGCCAGGCAGCATCAGAGGAGCAGGAAAGCTGATGTTTCGGGTCGGGACCCTTCTTCAGAAGAAGGGTCCCGACCCGAAAGGTCAGCTTTCCTGTTCTCTGATGCTGCCTGGCCTACTGTGTTCCTCCAGCTCCACACTGTGTTATCTCTGACTCCAGCATCGGCAGTTGTTACTATATCTAAGAGTGGAAAACAATCCTGGGCACGTACACTAGGATCTTTTGCTGAATCAAGATCAGGATAACCAACGCCAACTCTGTTGGGGTCTGTTTGAAGAAGCTGCCATTAGTCCTGTTTACACCAGCTCTGTGAGCATAGGCTGGTGATGGAAGCTGGCACCTTTTGCCTCAGTGGTTTATTACCTCCTCCCAGGGGACAGTCGGAGCTGGCTGAAACGGAGCGCTCTCACTGTCACCTCCGGGAGATCACCCTGTTAGCCTACAGGGTGTGCTGCTCACCGCTGCCCACATGTCAACAAGTATCCCTCCACCTTCTACAGCAAAAAAAGATGTTTTTGTTTCCATGTGTTTTCCTTGCACTGAATAAAAAGAATGTATTTTACAATGACAAACTGCCTGCCTGAGGAAATTATTACAGCTCGTGGTTCTCTTATGAGTCTCACTGCCATTACTCAGCTTCCAGTCAAGTCTATTCTATTCCCAAGATCACACACAGCAGTTTAATCTGGTATTGGGAAAATCTGCTGTGTACCTTTGAACATGTTTGCTTTTCCTTCATGCAGCACAGGTTATGGAAATTGATTTGAATTGTTCAAACCTAATAATGCATTGCCTGAAGGGCACACAGCAGTCTCTAGTCCCCATATTCTGTGAACTCTGCAGCTTTCCAAAAGAAACAATTTTTACACAATTTTGTTTTAGTCACTCATGGGATGTGGGCGCCACTGGTCAGGTCAGCATTTATTGCACTTCCTTAATTGCCCAGTGGGCAGTTATGACTCAACCACATTACCAGGCAAGGATGGCAGTTTCCTTCCCCACAGGGCATTAGCGAACCAAATGGGTTTTTCCAACAATCGACAATAGTTTCATGGTCATTAGGACCTTATTTCCAGACTTTTATTGAAATCAAATTCCACCATCTGCTGTAGTGGGATTTGAACCAGGTCCCTGGATTAACAGTACAGCAATAATACCGCTCTGCCGTTGCAGATTTGGAAAAAGGTATTGCAACTTATAGTTAAAGAGTATTTAAAAATATTTCACAGCATTCAGCCATGGACAATATCATTGCAAATGGCCACTGGAATATGACAATGTAGATCGTGTAAAGTATTTACAGGACTGAAACAGGGCAATTCGGCTCCAATGGTGCCCTGCTCCCTACTAAAGCCTCCTCCCGCCTGTCTTCACTTAACTGCATCAACATTTCTTTCTCTTTCCCTCTCCATGTTTTTATATTGTTTCTTCAGAAGAATATTCATCTCAGCCAATCTGTGTGTGACAAAAACTGTCTCTAATGTAGTATCACTTGCTGTATAGCAATCCCTCCCTGCTGACCTGCACAATAACTCCCCGCTTTTATTTGAAGGTCACAGATTTAAGTCATACAACAGTAAGCAAAATTAAATGTTGTTTTCCCTTTAGCAATGTACAGGATTTACATTTGCCTTTATTCCCAGCACCCCTCCCCCTCCAAAAAAAAAAATGGACTTAACGTGTGTTGCCTGATTGGCACCATTTAATGTGATTTAGCAAAAATAAATGACCGTGAGTTATTTGGGAGCCACTGGGAACTGGAGGAGTTTCCAGCTGGTTACCCTGTAGCTGCCTTTCACATGACAGCACTTAATTGTACTAAGCCAGATCACAGCGGTGATGAATGATTGTTTGGGAAGCAATATGGGTTTCTCTCATACACACCTTTCCATTAAAAAGGCTTCATTACAAGCCCTTCAGGGACTTTGGCTACTCATTAATCATATTCAACCATGTGCAGGAGAATGTGAGATAATAACTAATGCATCCAGCTAATTTCAATTATCTAGCTTAGAACAGGGAGAAGAAAAGAACAAAAAAAAGCACAGTGTAATAGAGTCCACTTAATCCATCCATAAAAATCCATCAAAAGTACATTTACTGCTTTTATTATAAGGTCAGGATGCTGAAAATGTGCTTGAAATGGGGACTGGAGTTATGCTGCTCGGACTATTACTTGCTACTTAAGCAGGTATCACTACTGGAGACAACTTGTTCTGATTCAAATCAGGAGAGCCAAGTTATGCCCTTGCTATGGGGTTACCCTATAGGTAGATAAAAGAAAAGGAACAAAGTTGCATTTACATAGCATCTTTCACAGCCTTAGAAAGTTACAACGTGCTTTCCAGCCCAGGAAGTACTTTTTGACATCTGTTTGGTATTATAATATCAGAAACACTGCAATCAATTTGTGCACAGCAAGCTCCTGCAAACAGGAGATCCGTTTGTGATGATGTTGCTTGAGAGGTATTAATTGTTAGGACGCTGGCAAGGACTCCCTGACCATTTTTGAAATGGCACCACCTGATCCTTTGCCCTAAAAATACATTGAAGCAAATGGTGCCACTATCTGACCTGCAAATGTGTCATCTATTGAGGTTTGGCATGGGTGTCCGGCACCAAATGGAACTCGGCAACAAGTGATGGGTCATACGTTAATTAAGGAATAATTGGTAAGCCCCAACTTGGTGTATAGATGTGGGGAAGTCTCTTGTGTCTGTCCCTCTGAGCCAGCGGGTTTGAGTTCAAATTCCACTTCCCTCTGGAGGTGCATCACAATATGTCCCAGTAGATTGATTAAGGGATATATATTGGGGAATGTAATTGCTAGTATTGGAGCTTGTGGTTTGTGAGCTATAACTAAAACTTTGACTAGTAAAGTAGATGACTGGACTCTGTGAAATCAGTATTTTAACTTCTTGTATTTATAAGTAACTGCCATTTTTGGTGTTACTTGCTTCTGGTAGTGAATCAAAAGTTAGGAATTCTCAAAGATTAGTGTGTTCCAGAGCCTTTTCTTTGATGTATATCTATGTTTGACTTTACAGTGGACAGTATCTCTGGGAAGAACATTTAAGCCTAAATTAAATAATGGCAGTAACATTGATCTTCCACCCAGTATCTTCCAGCCCACTCAGGACTTTTCCTAGTCTTGGGCTGATCATGTTATGGGGAAAGTCTTGAGCCATACATCTAGATTTCAAAAAGCCATTGTACTTCTCAATTCTGACAAGAAAATAGTTTTGTAATAATCTCTCCAAATCATTATACTATGAATACAGTCAGGATGTACTGGAGACAAACAGTGATTTCTGCCCTGGTCTGTCTCACAGTGGATGTGCAGTACATCTTTAAGAGACCCATACTCATGATATCAACATTGAATCACAGCATGTGACCTGAAGGTATACAGTTCTTAGGCTCCATCTTAACTGGGGCCAATTGAAGCATGACCTGCTTCTGACATGCTCCTGTTTGTGACTGGCTAGATTAGTGTTATCCCAGACACTGAAGTACCTGTGGACTGTAATACATGTACATAGCAGGAGCTGTAAAAAAACAATTATTGTGTCTTTCAGTTCCACGTTACCCAGATCTAATTCTCATGTTATAGGAGCTAACATACACATTGCGGCACCAGGTACCATTACACTGCTGGAGGCAAAGCTCTTTCCTTCATGGTAGGACCATTCTAGAATTGATCTGTGGAGAGTTAACATTTCAAGCCAGTGACTTTTCATTGGGACTGCAAAGGTGTTGGATGAGAACAGCCTTTAAACCCATATAGAAAAGAGGGAAGAAGATTGGGGTGAGGGCAGGAATGACTCAAGGGATGTTGGTGGAAGGCACAATGAGGACCCAGGGGTGGATTGGTACAAAGTTACAAGGAAACAGAAGAGTGTTTAATTGGTCAGTCCTCTCAGCTGTCACTATCCTTTAATATCAAATATATCTGGCATATCTTGAGTAGATTTGTTTCAACAAAGAGTACCTCAAGAGCAAATAGGAATGGGCAATAAGTTCTGGCCCATCCAACGATGCCCATCCTACAGGTGAAAGGAATAAATCTATTTGGTTGGTATTAGTCTAAAGCAGCTGATACCATATAGTGTTCCAGGCAGAAGCTAGGCAATCGTGGAACAGTATGTAGGTCTGTTGCATATTACAACATGGCTAGTTACATTGCGTATAAGAGATATGGTTATCTCTTGTGAGACATCAGACAGGTTTAACTTAAGAGTAAATACACATTGCTACTTTAGCTACATACAGTGAACACCAAAAACTCCAAAGCAGTATACGCATTCTGATGAACTCCTGTAGAAATGGTTAACTTTTCTTAGGAAGAGTCCTTTCTACCCTGATGGTCGGAGCTTATCATGTGATGTGAGTTAACATAGAAATATAGAAATTAGGAGCAAGAGTAGGCCATTCGGCCCTTCGAGCCTGCTCTGCCATTCAATATGATCATGGCTGATCATCCAACTCCATTGATTGTGTTCCCACTTTCTCCCCATGTCCTTTAAGTCTTTGGCCCTAAGAACTATATCTGATTCCTTCTTGAAAAGTTCAATGTTTTGGCCTCGACTGCTTTCTGTGGCAGGGAATTCCACAGGCTCACCACTTCCTTGGTGAAGAAATTTCTCCTCACTGTCCTAATTAGCCTACCCATATTGTTAGACTGTGACCCCTAGCTTTTTACTCCGTGGTCCTCAGGAACATCCTTCCTCCATGCCTGGTTTTTCTGCTATTCATTGTATATCAGTGTTATAAGGGTAGGAACACCCTTTTGGGTTCACCTATTGCCTCTTCAGCACTTAGAGTCATAGAAATATACAGCATGGAAATAGAACCTTCGGTCCAACATGTCCATGCCGACCAAATATTCTAAATTAGTCTAGTCCCATTTGGCCCGTATCTCTCTAAACCCTTCCTATTCATATACCCATTCAGATGCCTTTTAAATGTTCTAATTTTACCAGTCTCCTTCTCTGGTAGCTCACTCTATACACGCACCAACTTCTGTGTGAAAAAGCTGCCCCTTAGGTCCTTTTTAAATCTTTCCCCTCTCACCTTAACCCTATGCTCTCTAGTTTTGGACTCCCCTACCCTGAGGAAAAGGCCTTGGCTATTCACCCTATCCATGCCCCTCATGATTTTATAAACCGCTATAAGGCCACCCCTTAGCCTTCGACGCTCCAGGGAAAATAGCCCCAGCCTATTCAGCCTCTCTGTATAGCTTGATTCCTCCAACCCTGGCAACGACCTTGTAAATCTTTTCTGAACCCTTTCAAGTTTCACAATATTTTTCCTACAGCAGGAACATCAGAATTGAAAGCAGAATTCCAAACTTCTCAGTCATCAGGAACATTGTCCCTGCATTTAAGGTACTGTGTCACAACCTGTTAGAATTTTATAGGTTTTTCTGAAATCTCCCCTCATTCTTCTAAACTCCTGATTGGTAACCATATCAGGTACTGTTTTGTATGAGAGAAAAGAAATATGAATGATCTGGTGAAAGGGAGAGTGCTCACATGAACCAGGAAGGTGAAGGGAGAAAGACTCAGAGACCCCAAAGATGCAGACTAACATGCTAACTCTGAGCTCTAAAGGACTCCTAACTCTAAACACCAGTCTCTACCTCCAGTAACTCTGATTCTCTGTTACCAGAACCTTTGGTCTTATAGACATTGGGAATGATGGTTAAGAGCGAAAGCAATTACAGCATCAGCACGAAGGCCAGGAAACTACGATGTGATTGGTAGAAAGCTGAGGTCTTTGATTTTGTCTTGAACATCATTAGAATGGTGTATGAACCCAAGGACTGTGTGGGCAGAGAATTAAAGTGGAAAGTAACATCACAAAAGCAGAATAGTACAGGTGCTGGAAATCTGAAATGAGAACTTAAAGTGCCATAATAACTCAATAGTGCATCAACCTAAAATGGTAACTTAGTATCTTCCATGACGCAAAATAATAATTTGTTTTTGCGGTTTCAAACAATGGAAATCTAACTGGCTGCCCTTCTTTTCTTTCCTTTTGTGTTTGATTTTTCATTTTACTTGTCCCTTTCCTATCTCTTACCTGACAGGTTTTATTTCATGCATGTTGCCTGTCTAACTGTGCTAGCACCTTCCTTCAAATTGAATTGCTAATAGCTATATGCAGACTTCAGCAATTTGAGAAGGCAGGCTGAATAGAGCTGACCTTTTCTTACCAATATCTAACGTCACTCTATACAATTATAAAAAGAAATGTAGGAACAGGCAGAGGCTGTTTGGCCTCTTGTGCCTGATCCACCATTCAATTAGATCTGTACCTCATCTTCATTTGCCCAATCTTCATCTCCATCTTGAATATTTTAATCACTGTCCCAACTTGTCCCAAATCTCAAAATGTTCTGGGGGCAGAGACTTCCAGATTTCCATTCTGTACAAAGCAGGCTTGCTGAGATCACCCAGAATGACCTTTCTCTCATTTTACGGTTTAACCTCTTGTTTGAAATTCCTGGAGGAAATAAAACCAGCTTCTTCGTCCAAGAAGGTGTTGCCAAAACCTAATCGCGCAGAGTCATAGAGTCGCAGAGTCCTACAGTGCAGAGATAGGACCTGCGGTCCAAACTGGTCTGTGCCGACCAAAATGTCCATCCACACTAACCCCATTTCCCCGCACTTGGCCCATATCCTTCTAAACCTTTCCTATCCATGTATTTGTCCAAATGCCTTTTAAATGTTGTTAATTTACCCTCCTCAACCACTTCCACTAGCAGCTCATTCCATATGCGTACCACGCTCTGTCTAAAAAAGTTGCCCCTCAGGTTCCCGTGTATTCTTTCCCCTCTTACCTTAAACTCTAGTCCTTGATTCCCCAACCCTGGAAAAAAGATTTTGAGTGCATTCACCCTATCCATGCCTCACATGATTTTATACACTTATATAAGATCCTCCCTCAGCCTCTGATGCTCTAAAGAAGCTCCTTGAGGACTGATTTCAGTTTCTTGGTTAATGCAGTTAAGTCAGGGTGTGCAGCAATCTGCAGCGAATGTTAAGAGAATGTACGGATCATTTCTAGACCCGCTGTTAACAGGATACTCACCTGCTTGAACATTATGCCCACTAGGTGGCAGAGTATTCACGTACTAAGTAATTTGTGTTCTCCAGAACTACTCTTCCACAATACCTAATTCCTTCATTCTCACTCTCAGTAACCGGTAATTTTTAAATAAATTGCTTTGATCTCTGTTTTTCTATCCTTTCCACTATGTTCCCTACAGGGTTTCAGTTTCCAAGGATCTGTACTTCCTGTGAATCCTTTCACTTGAAAATGTAGCTTTTCTTGACAAGAGTTCTCTATCCTATCTGATTCCAGATTTCTGCACATATTTAGCCCATAAGTTACCAGGATTTGTGCACCTAGCGACTGTTTGTTTCTCATTTTGCTTCTCTCTTTCTTGCCTTTATTTAGAGATTTTTTTTGAGTTTTGTTTTCTGTTTCCTTTTTTAACAGAAGTGTTTTTATTATTTATCCTCCTTTGTCTCTCTCATTCTCCTGCTGTCCCCCTCCCTCTCTTCTCTGCTTCAGCCCTCACACCACCCCTCTCCTCTGCAACGTGCTTTTATACTTACCCACTTCTCTCCTCCACCTCCTCCCTCCCCCTCTCCTCCTTCCCATCCCTCCCTTACTGCTCCTCTCCCTTCCTCTCTCCTTCTCTCTCTCCCTCCATCCCCATCTCTTGCCATCCCCTCCCCACTCCTCCCCTCCCTTCCTTCCTCTCTCCTCCTCACCTTTCCTCCCATTCTCCTCCTTGAACCTACCATTTTAACCTCTTTCTAGTTTTTGCCGCTGGACCAATATTGTGCTGCATTTTTTAAAAATCAAATCCACGTATCTCTGAGATTTTAAGAGGTTGTATTACGTGAAGGTTCTTAACAAAAACAATGAATATGGATGCTGGAAATGCAAACTAATGAACTCACTCCATGGGACCAACGTGCTAGCAGGCAAACTGCTCAAATTGGGACATGTCTGTTGAGGGAAGGAAGTATCGGTGGAAACTTCGAAGGTCTCCCAGATTGGCAGAGAACCTGAATGTTAGCATTGTAGCTGATTTCTCTTTACTCTTGCCCATTTTCCAACTACTGATTGGGCACAAAACATCAGAAAATCTAAGCTGGACACTCTTAAACCAATGGGAGAAGCCTAATGTGATCTAGATTTTAACTTCAACACTGGGATTTCGTAGAAGAACTACTGGCATTTATTTGCATCTTTAACAAGGCAAGGAACTTTACAGGAGGACAGCAGGGGAGAAGGTACTGGGAGAGGTGTGAGCTAAGTTATAAGGAGCCTTTTAAAGGAGGAAGAGTGTGCTGGAGAACTTCAGCAAGGCAATTCCAAAGCTTTGGGGCTTTTCAGCTGTCTTTGCCCTGGCACTGAAGTGTCAGTGAAACCTTAGAAAGATCAGCTTGTTTTTGTTGGTCACACGCTTGGATCTTTTAACATCACAAGTAGCATTATAGGGCCCGATTTTCCCATCTGCACGGGCCGTGTCTGTGATGGCAGGTGGAGAAAGAGGTGGGTGTGTCACAAGTGCAGAGGCTCCCCTTCACCCCAACTCCACTCAATTCCAGTTGCTGGTAATTTTTAGCAGCACTGAAAAGGGACTGAGGCATCACGAGCCCACTTGCAGCACTCCAGACTTTGTCGGTTCTGTTGCGGAACTGGACATTTTCAACCTCCTATAGTTTTGATGGATATGTCCAGTTTCTGAGTATGATGTAACTCAGTCTAGTTCAGAGGAATCTGGAATAGTGGAACTGTAGTATAAATTTGGAAATCTTTTGGTACTGTTGTTCAAATTCTTTTGCCAACTTCACATGTTGTGATATAATGCAAGTTAACTATGTTTTTAATGCAGTGATCAATGATGGGCCTTTGTCCTTAAAAGGGTAAATGACAGCTAGGTTAATCAGCATCATTAAAGTCAGATGCATTGGAGTACATTTTCCATTGGATAAAATGCCCATCTGTATTGAACAATAATGATATTTAGATTTCCTTGTGTCACTAGGCTATAGGGAGGGGCTGAATAGGCTGGAGCTATTTTCCCTGGAGCATCGGAGGCTGAGGGGTGACCTTATAGAGGTTTATAAAATCATGAGGGGCAGGGGATAGGATTAATAGCCAAGGTGTTTTTCCCTCAGGGTAGGGGAGTCCAAAACTAGAGGGTATAGGTTTAAGGTGAGAGGAGAAAGATTTTTCAACAGACCTAAGGGGCAACATTTTCACACAGATGGTAGTGTGTGTATGGAATGAGCTGCCAGAGGAAGTGGTGGAGGCTGGTACAATTACAACATTTAAAAGGCATCTGAATGTGTACATGAATAGGAAGGGTTTAGAGGGATATGGGCCAAATGCTGGCAAATGGGACTAGGTTAGGATATCTGGTCAGCATGGACGAGTTGGACTGAAGGGTCTATTTCCGTGCTGTACATCTCTTTGACTATGACTTGTCTCTTGTGATTTAATATTTTAATTTATTTACAGCTCAGACAACTGTTTGGATGTTTTAAAGTTTCAAGAGAGGCCTGAGCTCTTGCAATGATTTGAGAGGCTTAATACACTCGAGCGTTGTTTTGACACAAATTTGCAGTCAACATTTGTTGTACAAGGTTGGCTGAGATACACATAGAGTCTACAGATAGATTCAGCTCATGTTGGCTTATCTGTCAAGGGGACTGAGAGCTTTATTTTTATACTGATATTGTTATGATGACATATCAGGATTATTTACCTTTTAATTTTTTTTTAATGAATGACTGACTGTTTGTCTTGCCAGTCTTATGAGCATCTCGAAAACCTTCTGTGTTTATTTTAGGGCTTGAGAGTTCCGTAAGTGCTGTTAATGGGTGAGTGGGCTTGGTGGATGAGGAAGTATGCAGGGTGAAGCTTTAGCTTTTGAATGGGTCTAGTGGATGGAGGCAGGCCATTTAACCTGCCTGCTTTGATGTCCACTTCTGCCTGGGTGGTGGGCTGTTGACCCCACCCCCCCCATCCCCATCCCCATCCCAGATTCTGCAGGGAAAGGAATCCAGGGGCAAACACAGCCACGCAAGAGATAGGGTATTGGGAATTGGCCTGATTCCAGGCTTCCACATCAAAAGGGGAAAATCTGGCCATGTATCTTTTCTTTTTAATGAGATAACTGGCAAGTGACGCCATGGACTGTCTCAGTTGCACCAAGATATGTATACTGCAATGGCACCTGATACAGAAAATACTGTTGAAATTGACTCTACAAACTACAATAGTCCAGAAATATTCCACGATTAGACTTTCCCATGATTTGATCGTTTACTGTGCATCCAAAACCAAAACAAGAAACAAAACTGAGTCACGTTACAGTTGCCATATATTGGATTTTCCACAGCAAAGAGTGCCTGACATTAGAAAGATATCCCTCATTCAGCATGGTCTGAAGATGACACATTGCGGGAATCTTCCTAAGTATAAAACAAATTTTAGGTGCTTACATTGTCTAGTGGTCTGACACTGGAGAGATCTTGTCGTGTTGGAACTGAGCCCTACAGTTTGACCTTCAAATCCTCAGCGTGCACTGAGATTGCTGATCTCAGTTGACCATCGATGTTAGTATTTCATTTGGTTTTGGAATCCCGGGTGAGTTGAGCCCAGGTTCTTCACTAAGTGACAATGTAGCAGTCGATTCTGGAAGTTTGCATACATACAGGGTGTCTGTGAAGGACCCCATGACTGTAAAGCTTGACATCTCTCACTGCCAAGGCTTGCGTAAGTAATGACGTGAATGAGGAAAGCAAAGACAGCAATGGAAATATTAGCCAAGCAAAGAGTCAAGAGGTTCAGCTCAGAGAAAGGAGAGGAAGTAAGTGAATAATTGGATTGTTAAAACACAGCGAGTTCCAGACTGGTGGAGTCATCTCCATGACATTGGAACAATCTTTCAGGTGTCATCACAATGATCCCATTGTGCACACAAGTTCAGAGAACTGAGCAGAGCACCGAATGCCAATGACACCCTCAGGCAATTGCGACAAATCACAAGATAGAAGGTAGCTTATTAGCATCTTTTGCCCCCTCCACTCAGGACTGTGTTGTAACTTCCTCTGAGTCACTACATAGACAAACACAATCCTCTTCATGTACATCACAAACATACCTTGATTTCTTGAACTGTGAGAGCTTGAAGTAATTTTTCTGATTTAGTTGTAGAGGGGTAAAGGGGTAATGTTTAATGGTTGTGGGGTAATGACCTTGGTGAACATCATTAGAAAAAAATCAGGTATTATGACAAAAGTGCAATGATGCATAATAACAGGAAGGATACTAGTCGTTAGCTGTTGTAAGGTGTATCTTTTGTAGATACAGGAATATTTCTATTGTCTTATGCACTTTAGAGATCGCATTGGCCTTTATTGCAAGGCCATTGGAGTATAAAAATGATGAGGTATTGTTATGTTTGCAAGACAGTTTTGAGACCACAGCTTGAGCACTGAATGTAGTTTGGTCTCTACCTTCAAGGAGTGATATGCTTAACTGAAAGAAGTACAGAGAAGATTCACTCGATTGATCATTGGGATTTTAGAGTTGTCCAAAGATGAGGGTCTGTGCTGAATGAGCCTATACTCTTGAGTTTAGAAGAATAAGTGGTCATCTCATTGAAATATAGAAGATTCCAAAGTGGCTAGACAGGCTACGTACTGAGAGGTTATGATACCCTGCCAGGGAAATCCAGAACATGCATGAACATAGTCACTATAAAGGATCAATCATTTAGGACAGAGTTGATTTCTGATTTCTTCAGAAGGTTGTGAATCTTTGGAATATCTAGAGGACTGTGCATCCTCCAATATTGACTATATCTAAAATAGAAAAGCCAGGTTTTTGTTCGTTGAGAGAATCAAAGAATTTGGGGGAGTGGCTGGGAAAATTGAGGTCAGTCAGCCATATTGTGTTGAATAGTGAGTGATGGATCAACCATGATCTTACTGAATGATAGAGCAGCCTCACTAGGATATTTTGTTATGTTCTTGTATTCTTAGAGTATCATTTCTAAAATTACTAGAGTTTAAGAGTTAGGCAGGCACTAGTCTTGGTTCTCATTTCAATTTGACTAAACTGTCCATTTTGTTTAGTTAAAATGAATTGAAGGTAAATGGCCTGTGGAGCTGTGAATTACTGAGAGACCCGAGACAGTTCGATATTGAGGTCAATGAATTAGTTTTCTATTGTGTTAGCGACTGCAGTTTTTTAAAATTGATAGAGTGATTTGTATTTTTCTCTAATCTGACATGAACATAATTCACCTTCAGATCCCACAAAGTAACTTGTGTTCTAAGTGATTCTTGTTCTTAAAATCATTAGGAACAGGAATAGGCCATTCAGCTCTTCAAGCCTGCTCTACCATTCAGTATAATCATGACTGATTTGACCTGGCCTTGACTTCACCGCTGTCCTGACTGTCATCGGTCAAAAGTCATTCCAACTCGGCCTTAAATATATTCAATAAACCAGCATCTCCTGCTCTCTGAGGAAGAGAATTCCGAATACTATTGACCCTCTACAGAAGAAATTCCTCGTTATTCTTGTCTTGAACACAAAACCTGTAATTTGAAACTTCACCACTTATTCCAGGTACCTCCATGAGAGGCAACATCCTCTCAGTATCTACCCGGCCAAGCCCTCTCAGAACCTCACATGTTTTGAGTTCATCATTAACTCTTCAAAACTCCTTTGGGTATAGGCCCAACCTGCTGAACCTTTTGTCAAAGACAATCCCAGGCATCAGCTTGCTCACCCGTCTATTTAATAGACTGGTAGTGGGGGTGGCTAACACATTATTCTGTCATTCCTCTACCCATCCCAGAACGATGAGCTGACGCCTTTGTCTCACAGTCAGGCAGCAAAGCAGTTCTTGGGGTATTTCCAAGTGAAGTTCATTCCAGGTGCTTCCTTCCCAGGATTTAGTGGAAATCAACATTAGCGTGAGATGGGAGGAAGGCACTCAGGACTGAGCTGCACAATGCCACATTGCAGTGGGGAAATGAAGGTTTGAGTTTGACACCAAACTGGGAGGGAGAGCGTTGCCTTATAACTAACCAACTGTACCTTACCCAGGAGTACTTGATGCTGGCACAGTGTGAACATGTAATGTTCTGCTGGATTTGATGAAGACAAGAATTTAAAAAAAAAAGAGCTGTCAGTTTGACATGGAGATATGTCTAGATTGGAGCAAAGGAATACAATTGTCTGGTAATTCCCTCTGTTGATGTTTTTAGCTGACAAAGATTTAAGGCCTACATACAGAGCTCTTGCTCAGCATTAATTTGACAAGAAACAATCCATCTGAGAAAGCAGACATATGGAATGACATGTAAATGAAGTTTTGAGGGAGATAATATAATAAGAGGATTAATTCAGCGTGGGCTAAGAGGTTAGGCAGATTTGACAGCATCATGCGAATAGGGCCAGTGAGATCATTTAAGTTATTTGTTTTCAATGGCAGTCAGAGCTCTCTTTCTATAAAGGTTCAGGGACCCAATTCAGAAGATTTTCTCCTGCCTTTCCTTGCAAATTCCCCAAGGTAAAACCTTTTGCAAGCTTTCCACTTAATTCGGTTCTGTGTGTTTTGTTAAACTTGATAACACTCAAAACATTTCTCACATTCCTTCATAATGGAATGGGCATATACCTGCCTCAATCCAGCCTCCTGCTCTCACATTGACCCTGCCATCAGGACCGATTTCACCAAGGCCATCATTATTCTTGCCATGTTATGGTTGAAGGATATGTCAATAGGATTACATAAAGTAAGGTAAAGCAGAGGCTCATATTCGAGCAGAAACACTGGATGGATCAGCTGGACCATGTAGAAACATAGAAAATAGGAACAGGATTCAGCCCTTCATGTCTGCTGTGCCATTCAAAATGTTCGTGGCTGATTATCCAACTCAGGACCCTGTTCCTGCTTTCTCCCTATAACCCTTGATCCCTTTAGCCCTAAGAACTATGTCTAACTCCTCCTTGAATATAGTGTTTTGGTCTCGACTGTTTTCTGTGGCAGGGGATTCCACAGTCTCGCCACTCTTTGCGTGAAGAAATTTCTCATCACCTCATTACTAAATAGCCATTCACCTATCCTTAGAGTGTGACCTCTGCCTCTGTACTCTCCAGTCATCAGGAACATCCTTCCTCCCTTTTCTGATGAAGGGTCTAGGCCCGAAACGTCAGCCTCTCTGCTCCTATGATGCTGCTTGGCCTGCTGTGTTCATCCAGCCCTGCACCTTGTTGTCTCGGATTCTCCAGCATCTGCAGTTCCTACTATCTCTCATCCTTCCTCCCTGCCTGGTTTCTCTTCTATTCATTGTAGTTCAGTTTTATAAGGATGGGAACACACTTTTGGTTTCACTTTCTTGCCTGTTTTACTGTCCCAGTGCCTTAAAATCTGTTCAAAACTCTATGTTTTTTCTGAAGCAGCAGCAAGAGTGAGATTTGAATGCACGCATGTAGAACGCAATGAATTAGCACTCCATTGCTTTAACATCTTGGCCGTATGTTTCTGTTAGAGTAGAAGGCTAGGCTGGCAAGAGTAGGCAACAATGGATGAATAAAGATATGGAGGTTCTGGTGAAAAATAAGAAAGAGTCATATATTAGATATAGACAGTGGGATCATGGCATCTCTTGAAGAGTATTAGCAGTGTAGGGCATTCTTAAGAGGAAATCAGAAAGGGATAGGAGATAGCCTTGGCAGATGAGGCTAAGGATAATCCAAAAAGACTCTACATGTACATTAAGAGCAAAAGAGCAACTAATGAGAGAATAGGGCCCCTTAAAGATCAATAAGTTTGTCTATGTGTTGAACCTCAAGAGATGGAAGAGATACTAAATGAATATTTTGTGTCAGTTTTTACTGTGGATAAAGAAATAGAGGCCAGAGATGTCAGGGAAATAAACATTGATGTTTTGTAAACAGTTCACATTACTGAAGAGGAAGTGATGAGGCCTTAGAAAATATAAAGGTGGGTAAATCTCCAGGACCTGATCTAGTGTATCACAGGACATTGTGGGAAGTTATGGAAGAAGTTGCAGGATATTTGTACCACTCTGTGTATAAAAGCTACCCCTCGTGTCCTTTTTAAACCTTTCTCCTCTCATCTTAATAATATGCTCCCTGGTTTTGAACGCCTCCACTCTAGGGAAAGGACTCTTGCTATGCCCCTCATGATTTTGGAAACATCTTTAAGATCACCCCTCAACCTCCTACGCTCCTGTGAATATTTGTATCGTCTACACCCACTGGTGAGGTGCCAGAGGACGGGAGGGTGGCTGTTGTGCCTTTATTTACGAGATGCTGTAAGGAGAAGCCTGGGAACTATAGACCCGTGAGTCTGATATCGGTGGTGAGTGGGTTGTTGGGGGTGATTCTGAAAGATTGGATTTACATGCATTTGGAGAGGCAAGGACTGATTAAAAATCATCAGCATGGCATTGTGCGAGGGAAATCGTGTCTCATGAACTTGATTGAGTTTTTTGAGGAAGTAACCAAAAAGATTGATGAGGGCAGAGCAGTAGACATTGTTTATATGGACTTTAGTAAAGTCTTTGACAAGATTCCGCAAGGCAGACTGATTACTAATGTTAGATAACATGGGTTTAAGATAACGTTTGCCAATTGGTTACCAAATTGGCTTTACGGTAGGAGACAGGGTGGTGGTGGAGGGTTGTTTTTCGGACTGGAGGCCAGTGACCAATGGTGTTCCACACGGATTGGTGCTGGGTCCAGTTTTGTTTGTCACTTATATAAATGATTTGGATGAGAACTTAGGAAGCCTACTGTGTACACTTCTGGTCACCCTGCTATGGGAAAGATATTATTAAATTGGAAAGGGTTCAGAAAAGATTTACCAGGATGTTGCCGGGAATGGAGGGTTTGAATTATAAAGATAGGCTGGGATTCTTTTCACAGGAGTGCAGGGGGTTGAGGGGTGATCTTAAAGATGTTTACAAAATCATGAGGGGCAGAGAAAGAGTCTTTTCCCTGGGGTGGAGGAGTTCAAGACTAGGGAGCATTTATTAAGCTGAGAGGAGAAAGATTTAAAAAGGACAAGAGGGGTAGCTTTTTAACAGAGTAGTTCGTATGTGGATTGAACAACCAGAGGAAGTAGTGGATGCGGGCGCAGTCACAATGTTTAAAAGACATGTGGATAAGAATATGAATAGGAAAAGTTTGGATTGAAATGGGCCGAGTGCAGGCAGGTAGTGCTGGTTTAGTTTGAAAATATGGTCGGCATGGTCTAGTTGGACCGATGGGTCTGTTTCCATGCTGTCTGATCTACAACTATGACTCTATAACTCTTGGGGTGTCAAGTATCAGATCAAATGTGGCCATAAGCTGCCCATGGGTGAAAAACTCACTGACACTGATGGAGCGCTTTGCTGCTACAGTGCTGCCTGATGTTGTGGGCCCTGTCTGTTGATTCTGTATCTTGACCATGCCTATCATCGTATTTTCCTGCCTGCCTGCCATCAACCACCCGTTACTTTCAATAGACAGGGGCTGCACAATTGCACAGCTGGTTCAGTAAAAGCAGCAAGGTACTGGGAGTTTGCTGCTGAGTGTGGTCCCATAGACCAGCTTTCAGGAGGAGTGGGAGGTAAACCCGCAGCAAACTGGATTCATTACAAAGGAAAATGCTTGCAAGCAGAGAGATACCTTTTTGCAGAGTTAGAAGTTGAGTTACGCTGAGTTATTTAGATTGCATAAGGTGAAGCTAGAAGTATACTTCAGCTCATCACGAACGTTCGAATCCTCACATACATTTCTAAAAAAATTACAAACAAGGAAAGGATGCCGACCCCATGCACATATCCTGGATTCATGGAA
This sequence comes from Rhincodon typus, assembly GCF_021869965.1. NCBI lineage: Eukaryota > Metazoa > Chordata > Chondrichthyes > Orectolobiformes > Rhincodontidae > Rhincodon > Rhincodon typus. The sequence continues at coordinate 9,687,166 of NC_063365.1, forward strand.
CCAATACAATACAGAAGAGGCGCTTTGGTCCATTGAGTCTGTACTGCTGAAGTTGTACTAAATCTGCATTGGTTCCACTTTCCTGCAATAGGGCCATAGCCTTGAATGTTATGACACTTCAAATGCTTGTCTAGTTACTTTTTAAAGGTTGTGCCATGTCCTGCCTCAACTACCTACCTAGGCAGTGCATTCCAGACCCCGGCCGGGTTTTTTTAAAAGGTTCTAGCAGGAAAACAGCCCCTTGTCAAGGTATTTCATCTCCAAGTATCTTTGTTTTTCTGTCTCGTTTTCACTCCCTTAAGATACAGCTTCGAATTGCCTTATTGGCCAAGTGTTTGGTCACTTGTCCCCTCTTTGGCTTGGTGTCAGTAGTTTTACGACATGGAAGGCACTATAAAATAATTTTGGGTGCACCACATCAAATTTACAGTCACTCCACGGGTTGGAATCTCAACAGCAAGGGAACAAGACAGACTGGTTGTTATGTGGCAGAATATAATTTATCCCACTGTCTGTCTTCTGTCCAATAAACTTGCCCTAGTAGAATAATGAAAGTAGGGGGCTTCTTTTAATAGAATGACCTTGCATTTATTCAGCACCTTTCACATCTCCAGGACCACATTTTACAATCAATGAAGTATTTATGAAGTGGAGAACACCCCTACTAGCTATGGTGCACAATTGATCCCTCATGTTTCATTATAATTATACTTCACTCTAATACGTGTCTCTGTATAATTTAGTTCAACTCAGCATGTAACTGTGGAAGCAATGGGACAGAAATCTGAACCATCCCATTTGAATCAGGCCAGCCTGCAGTGAATTGTCGCTGGGTTTCTCTGGCCGGCTCATTCGCCATCGTGGTCTTGCCAAGGGCTGAGTCAAGTTACAGTCAATCAACACATCGTGGGTTGAGGAGCTTTCTGGAGAGCCTCGTTGTGTGTTGAACGTTCAATTGTGGAGATTGTTTGTTTGTAAAAAGGTTGCAGTAATGTTAATAATAGTGACCAATGAACAATTTACACGTTAGTTGAAGTAAAATAACTTTTACACATTTTCGGCCAGATCAACTCAAGGAATGCCAAGTCAAGGTGACCATCAGGTCAGAACCCAGTCTGGGTTTAATGTTTGATTGTTACATTTGGACACACATCTCAAATAGCTCAAGTCAAAATCCTGTAAAAAGAATCATGATCTGAGTTTATCGTAAAACTACTGCGCTGTGTCCATCAAAAGTACAGGAAAAGACAATTAATCGAATTACGATCAGTATGACTTACTTGATATGAAAAGGCAGATTGACAAATAACAGAAGCCTACTTCAATCCTCAGTGTAATTCACAAGATCTGGCTGAAGAAGACTTTGTCAAATTCTTGCAAACTCTTAAAAAGTACAAGACTCTATCTATCCTCACCCACCTTTAATTCTGAAAATCAAATACCATACAGGAGCAACCAGTAAGAATTTTGCACTGCAGTGTTTTCTTCAGCAACCTGACCTATACTGCCCAGGACTGCCTGCTGCTATTGTACAGGCTTCTTCCATCTCTGTTGCTTTGAATAATGAATTACGTCTTCAGTGAGGTTTGTAAGCTGAGCCCAGTGGACAACAGATCAAAGAATTAACCATCAGTCTTGTTAGGGTAAAGCTCCAAGTGTGTAGAGCAGCAGCCGGAGAGATCTCTGGAATTGAAAGAGCTGTCAAGCATTTGCATGAGAAATCCAAAGCAGAGCATTTCCTGCTCACTGAGCTTCCCTTCTTCTCCTTGTTTAACTTGGTTGCTAAGCAGCGTGGGCCTATGAGCCTTGCTGATAATTAGCATAGCGTTTAACCTTAGTAGCAAACAACACTTAGTTTCAAGATATATAACCATTTTGTGAAGATCCTGTTGCCTTTCAGCCTGCCTCTGAAATCTTAAAGACAGAACCTCAAGTTTACTTTGTAAACACTACTGATATATTATTTGTAGAATGTTAATCTTAAGCTATTGCTTGACCAGCACAATCATTAAAGTAAAATCAGGGCCTAGGCTTTTCAATCATACTGTGCAGTTTAATTCAAGTTGGGAAGCAAATAAGAATTTAAAATAGCCACATATTTGAATCTTTGTGACAATAAAGCTACATGTAGGATGAGTTTTTTAATTGGAACAAAAGGATGGTGTGAAACTTGACAGGCTTCAGAAAAGATTTACAAGGACGTTGCCAGAGTTGGACAGTTTGAGCTATAGGGAGAGGCCGAATAGGCTGGGGCTATTTCCTCCAGAGCTTTGGAGGCTGAGGGGTGACCTTTACAGAGGTTTATAAAATCATGCGTGGCATGAATAGGGTGAATAGCCATGGTCTCTTCCCCAGGGAAGGGGAGTCCAAAACTAAAGGACATAGATTTAAGATGAGAGGGAAACGATGTAAAAGGGACCTAATGGGCACCTTTATCACACAGAGGGTGGTGCATGTATGGAATGAGCTGCCAGAGGAAGTAGTGGAGGCTGGTACAGTTACATTTAAAAGGCATCTGGATGGGTACATGAATAGGAAGGGTTTAGAGGGATATGGGCCAAATGCTGGCAAATGGGACTGGATTAATTTAAGATATCTGGCCGGCATAGACAAGTTGGACCGAAGGGTCTGTTTCTGTGTCGTACATCTCTATGACTCTATGACTCTTATCTGTGATGTCCTTTGCTGGGATTTGTTCTTCTCACAAAGCATTGCTACAGGAACATAATTACATTCTTTAGCTTTTGTGTGTTTTCTTAACTCTCTCAAAAAAAGTGCCTTGCTGGCTGAGGTCACCAATTAACCCTAACTATAGATTGCACCTGAAAATAAAAATCAAAAGATTTGGACGTTGTAAAGGGGAAGGAGGAAGGGAGAGAGGATGCTGGGATTTGTTCATTGTGGTTGGCAGTGTCCTATCTGCAGATTTGGCTAGAGGGAATTTTCTAATACGCAGGGTTAGGATCAGCTGGGTATGACTTAGCCAACTCCTCTATGATGTGCAGTCTGCAGGGATACTGTCGCTCAGCTACAAACGTAGGTGAATGCATCTCTCGACTAATTGAAGTTTGAAGCCAATAGTGGATATGTCCAGCTTTGTCTGCAACATTTGTTGCTTTAAAGCTTTTGAGCCCAGAGGTTTTGGAAAAGGCTGCTCTCACGCCCTTGAGAACAAAGGCCTAACTCAACAGTTCTGAGAGAATCCTGAAACATGCAAATTCTTGGGATCCTGGCAGAATTTAACTTGATTGTGTTCCTCGATAGAACCAGGAAGACAAAGCATGAGCCCTGATGTTTCTCCTGTTTCTGGGCTATTATTCCTCCCAACCCAATCTCACCCTCCATTTAATCTTCCCCTTCACATTCTTCAGAATTGGGAACAAGCGTCAGAATACTCTCCCCAAATACCAACTGTTAATCCAGGGACCCAGGTAACCTTCTCGGGATCTGGGTTCAAATCCCACCATGGAATTTGAATTCAAGAAATATCTGGAATTAAGAGTCTAATGATGATTGTGAATCTATTGCCAATTGTTGAAAAAACCCATCTGGTTCACTAATGTCCTTTAGGGAGGGAAACTGCCATCCTTACCTGGTCTGGCCTACATGTGACCCCAGACCCACAGCAATGTGGTTGAGTCTTAACTGCCCTCTGGGTAATTAGGCAATAAAATGCTGATCTAGCCAGCAACACCCTCACTCTATGAATGAATTTAAAAAACTCAAGGTCTCTTATTGATACTTTCTTGGGGGCTACTTTTAATCTTTGCGAGCTACTATTTAATTCTCACTGATTAATTTACAACAGGATCTTCTGTATTCATGTTTACGCATGGGGTATTTGGACTGTCAAAGAAGCAGAACTGGAAAAAATTGTCAATATCTTTAATAATTAGCAACTCTGCATTAAATTTGAATCCACAACACACAATTAGAGCTTTCATTTCTTTGATCCTATAGTAGTTAAATGGCACAACAGGTATAATTTAGCATCAGAAGTTATTTTTCAAAGTAACTCTCATGCCCTTATGCCTTCCACAGACTGAAGAGGTCATAGCTCATGCTTTCTCATCACAAATGCATAAAACTGGTAAATTTTATCCAGGCTTTTCATTGTATCTCAGATCTCCCCCTCAGATTTAAACTTAGTACTTGTCACAGTATTGATTACAATAACGCCCATTATGTTTATTTCCCTCATGCAGTACTTCCTGAATGCTGCCTTAAGTTTGAGATTCCACATTGATTTGCAAGGTGATTTCCAGTTTTTCAGACTACCGGGTAGCTGAATATTCCTTTGTTGAAGCTTTGAAACAGTTCTATCTGTTTTGTAGCCTCCCTCTCCCCTCACCCCATCTTGCAACCACCCTCCCTCTCCCTTGGCCTTTTGTAACCTCCCTCCTTCTCTTTATCCCCTTCTAGCCTTCTCTCTCTCTCTGTCTCTGTCTCTCTCTCTCTCATGGTCACCTTGCAAGTGCTCTCTCTCTCTTCCCTCTACCTTACTGTCTCTTCCCTCTACCTTACTATCACTTGCCCCTGCACATTGTAATCACCTTGCCTCTTCCAACTCCTTTCCTCTGTCTCCCAGCCTTGCAGCCTCCCTCTTTCTCTTCCCCCATCCCCACCCCTTGAAAATTCTTTTCTTCCTAAACCCCCACCTCCTGGAGCCTGCCTCCGTTTCTCCCTTCTGCCCTTTTTCCACAGTCTCGCCCCTCTCTTGTTTCACCTGCCTGTTCCTCTCGCTCTCTCGCTCTCTCGCTCTCTCGCTCTCTCGCTCTCTCGC
>NC_063365.1:9691958-9711806 GCF_021869965.1 Rhincodon typus
CTCTCTCGCTCTCTCGCTCTCTCGCTCTCTCGCTCTCTCTCTCTCTCTCTCTCTCTGTCTTTCTCCTTTTCTTCCAAACTCTACACCCCACCCCCAACCAGTGATCCCTGCAGCCTCCCTGTGACCCACCGGCCCCTGTCAATTCATGCCTGTCAGGTCCTGTGACTCCTTCCCATCGCCACATACCTTCCCACTATCCTCCAATCACAACACTGAGTTTTATACTGTGTTTGCTACTGATGGGTTTCCTACAGGGATAGAACCAGCCCCGTGATTGCCAGTGAGACTCCTCAAAGTGATTGGTATAGAATTCTTATGGAGCAGCAGGAGGCCATTTGGGCCATCAGAACTGTACCTGTTCCATTACCTAGTGCCAATCTCCTGGCATTTCCCTCACGTCACTGCACAATGTTTTCATCCAAAACAATTATACAATGCTCTACTAAATGCTCCAAATCTGCTTGGCCTGCTGTGTTCATCCAGCTCCACACCTTGTTATCTCAGACTCCAGCTTCGGCAGTTCCTACTATCTTCAAATCTACCTGCCTCCATCACACTTCCAGGCAGTTTATTCCATTCCCTACTTACGCATTAGGTGAAAAGATGTTTTTCTCATATCATCCTTGCTGTGTCTTTACACCATTTAAGTCTAGGCTCTCTCATTCCTTTTTTGTTTAAACAAAGGGGAACAACTTCTCTCTATCCACTCTATTCCAGCCCATTTGTAATTTTGAAAATCTTGATCAAATCTCCTCTCTGCTGCCTGCTCTCCAAGGAAATCAATCCCAACTTCTTCAAACCATCCTCATCACTGAAATTTCTCATTCCTGGAGTCATTCTTGTAAATTGCTTCTTCATTCTCTCTCCAATGCATTCACACCTTTCCATGACCGTACCTCCAGCTGAGGTCTAATAAGTATCTTGTTCAGAAAATCCTCCTCCTCTTGTGCACCCCCCCCCCCAATTAATAAAGCTAAGAACATTGTATGCTTTATTCAATGTGCTCGCTGCCTGTCCTGCTACCTTCAATGAACTATGCACATGTACACCCAGATCCCTCTGCTCCTGCACCCCCTTTAGATTCTGTCCATTCAATATGTTGGGGCCTCGTGATTGAATATTTCCCCTGGTGTTTAGGGGGATCATTTGCCTCTGTTCCTGTGTACTTTGATGCTGCCATATGGCACAGAACCCAGGTCCCCCAGACCCTGATGATTAGAATCATAGAATCTCTACAGTGTGGAAGCAGGCCATACCAACTCTCTGAAGAATATTTCATCCAGACCCAGACCCCTACCCTATCCCTGCATTTCCCATGGCTAATCCATCTAGCCTGCACATCCCTGGACACTATGGGCAACTTAGCATGGCCAATCCACCTCACCTGCACTTGGACTGTGGAAGGAAACTGGAGCACCTGGAGGAAACCCACACAGACACGGGGAGAATGTGCAGACTCCACGCAGACAGTTGCCTGAGGCTGGAATTGAACCTGGGTCCCTGATGCTGTGAGGCAGCAGTGCTAACCACTGAGCCATTGTACTGCCCATATACAGCCCCTCTCCCACTGGCCCTGGATATCCAGGCTACACACAATACAACCATCTGTACGTCATTTAGGCAAAATAACAAATTATTTGTGCTATTTGGTGAAATTATTTCAAATTATAGACCAGATTCTGGTTGAGCTTCATTGGTAACTGTACCTTCAACTGCCCTTCAGCTTGAGAATTTTCTCCCCAAAACGTCTCTGCTTCTTTATCACCCCCTTTATCCTGAGATGTTCCTTAAAACTTGCATCTTTGACCAAGTTTTTGGTCTAATATCACCTCTTATGCTCCTGTGAAACTCCTTGAAACATTTTATTATGTTAACTGGGTTATACAAGTACAAGTTGTTGTTGGTTAATTTTGTAAGTGGTCCCATTGGTGGATTAATGGGTTGAGATTCTCTTTTCACCAGTACGAATGGAAAGGGAGCACAAAGCTCTGTTTTAATTTACGCTCCCAACATGGAGGTTATAGCATGCTGTATTAAGGTTGTAAAGTAATGTGGAAGTGAAGTTCCCTTAATCAGTCATTTCAGCTGGAAAAAAAAACACTCGTACTGAGATTGTTCATTTTGCACTCATATAGGTGAAGTTGTTGTCAGGACAAATGTAACCACCCAGGTGATTATGAAATCAGCTCATGCTGCTTAAATATTGCTGACTTTCTTCTTTAACACAAGCCAAAAGGATACACAGTCGTGGATACATGCATCTAATCCAGGCATGTGTGTCAGGTTTGATTTGTGCTCAGGTGGTAGAGCAACTCAAACATGGATGTTGGACTAAGTGAATGTGACTTAGCAATTGAATGCCCTAAAACAGTGGTGGTCCTGTGGTTATTGTTCATGGGAGAGTGGTGGGAATTGTATGGATGTAGATGCTGGTCAACGATCAAATGGTGATGCTTTAAAGCAGTTGAATGACAATCCAGTCTTGCAGAAGGCACAGGGAAAGTTTCTTCCAGAGAGCAGAGACACAACTGGGGCTGGACGGAGGGGAAGGTGGACAGCTTCCTTTCCTTTTGAGAATAGACTGGTTGCGTTAGTAGCCACAAGTACCAAGAAACAATGAGAGCATTCAGCTTGACAAAACACTTGATTGCTAGTGGTGGCACAGTGGTTAGCACAGCACCACGGACCTCGGTTCGATTCCACCCTCGGGTGCCTGTCTGTCTGGAGTTTGCACATTCTCTCCAGGTCTGCGTGGGTTTCCTCCAGGTGCTCCGGTTTCCTCCCACACTCCAAAGATGTGCAGGTTAGGTGGACTGGCCATGCTAAATTGCCTCGCAGTGTCCAGGGATGTGAAGGCTAGGTGGGTTAGCCATGATAAAAACTCCATGTGTGGTGGTTATGGGATTGGGTTGGCGAGGGTGAGTCTGGGTGGGATACTCTTTGGAGGGTCGGTATAGACTCGATGGACTGAATGGCCTCTTTCTACACGGTAGGGATTCTGTGATTCTAGTCTGTTTGATAAAAGTCTTGAAGAAAACCAGATTAACTAAATCTTCAATTTAAAACTAAAATCTAGATACACATTACATACATAAAATTATATACACAAGCCATTAATAAAAATACGTTCACCGAGTGTATTGCATTTATCTCCTTGAGCATGTGCTTATGACTTTAACGGTAACAATTATTTTCTTTTGTGTATAGTTATTAGCCTCTTGACATTAGTTACTGTGAATCATTTGTGAACTGGTTGTTATGGTGTATTTTATCCTAGATAGCTTAGATGGAAATAGTTGCAAGTTAAACAGTAACTCCCACTTAATTCCTGAACCAATGATGTATGTTCCCCTAACAGCTATTTAACGATAGCTTACCATTCTTAACACAAGTACAATCACTATCTGCTGTACATCAGCCATTCATTCAGAATGGAGAAGAACAAGAACAGATTTCAAGTTGTCTCTTTAAGCCATTATGTTTAAACAAAGAAAAGAAAGTTTTCATCCTTGGGAAATTTGCTATCTCTGCTTGGGTTCCTGGATGTCACATGATCTCCTGCCTTCAACTGCCCTAATCCAATCCTCTACCGTTACTTCCTCCATTGAGTCACACAGCATGGAAAGAGATGCTTTGGTCCAACCAGTCCATGCCGAACATAATCCCAAACTAAACCAGTCCCACCTACCTACTCCTGGCCCACATCCCTCCAAGGTTTTCTTATTTATGTGCTCATGCAAATATCTATTAAAGGTTGTAATTGTGCCCACATCCACCACTTCCTCAGGAAGTTCATTCCACACACGAACCACCCTTTGTGTAAAGAATTTGCCCCTCATGCCTTTTTTAAATCTCTCATCTCTCACCTTAAAAATGTGCCCCCTAGTCTTGAAATCCCCCACCATAGAGAAAAGACACCTACTATTAACCCTATCTATACCCCTCATGATTTTATAAACTTCTATCAGGTCACCTCTTAACCTCCTATGCTCCAGTGAAAGAAGTCCCATTGCATCTAGTCGATGAGAAAAAAATAATGGGGTAAAAAATCAATTTGATTATCTTCTGATTGGAGAATAATGCCCATTTGTGGAGGTCACAGTTTAGGAAGAGCACCACGCTCTTAGAGAAGATCAAGGGAAGACTTAGCTGAGTTGTACCAGGATTGAGGCAGTTCATATGGAGAGACTAAAAAATGCTGGGATTGTTCTCCTTAGGAAAAGGAAGCTGAAGGGGTGACGTAAAAGAGATTTTCAAAAATATGCTGGGAGTATGATGTTATTGCTATTACTGAGACTTGGTTGAGGGAAGGGCAAGATTGGCAACTAAATATCCCAGGATATAGATGCTTCAGGTGGGATAGAGAGGGAGGTAAAAGGGGTGGAGGAGTTGCATTACTGGTCAAAGAGGATATCACAGCTGTGCTGAAGGAGGGCACTATGGAGGACTCGAGCAGTGAGGCAATAGGGGCAGAGCTCAGAAATAGGAAGGGTGCGGTCACAATGTTGGGGCTGTACTAACAACTCCCAACAGCGAGCGTGAGATAGAGGTACAAATATGTAGACAGATTATGGAAAGTTGTAGGAGCAACAGGGTGCTGGTGATGGGAGATTTTAATTTTCCCAACATTGACTGGGATTCACTTAGTGTTAGGGGTTTAGATGGAGCAGAATTTGTAAGGAGCATCCAGGAGAGTTTTCTAGAGCAGTATGTAAATAGTCCAACTCGGGAAGGGGCCATACTGGACCTGATGTTGGGGAATGAGCCCTGCCAGGTGGTTGAAGTTTCAGTAGGGGATTACTTTGGGAATAGTGATCACAATTCTGTAAGTTTTAGAATACTGATGGACAAAGACGAGAGTGGTCCTAAAGGAAGATTGCTGAATTGGGGGAAGGCCAACTATAGCAAAATTTGGCAGGAGCTGGGGAATGTGGATTGGGAGCAGCTGTTTGAGGGTAAATCCACATTTGATATGTGGGAAGCTTTTAAAGAGAGGTTGATTAGAGTGCAGGACAGACATGTCCCTGTGAAAATGAGGGATAGAAAGGGCAAGATTAGGGAACCATGGATGACAGGTGAAATTGTGAGACTAGCAAAGAGGAAAAAGGAAGCATACATAAGATCTAGGCGACTGAAAACAGACGAAGCTTTGGAAGAATATCGGGAAAGTAGGACCAATCTGAAACAAGGAAATAAGAGGACTAAAAGGGGTCATGAAATGTCTTTAGCAAACAGTGTTAAGGAAAATCCCAAAGCCTTTTATTCATACATAAGGAGCAAGAGGGTAACTAGAGAAAGGGTTGGCCCACTCAAGGACAAAGGAGGGAAGTTATGCGAGGAGTCAGAGAAAATGAGTGAGATTCTTAATGAGTACTTTGTGTCGGTATTCACTGAGGAGAGAGACATGACGGATGTTAAGTTAGGGATAGATGTTTGATTACTGTAGGTCAAGTCGGCATAAGGAGGGGGGAAGTGTTGGGTATTCTAAAAGGCATTAGGGTGGACAAGTCCCCAGGTCCAGATGGGATCTATCCCAGGTTACTGAGGGAAGCGAGAGAGGAAATAGCTGGGGAGTTAACAGATATCTTTGCAGCGTCCTTGAGCACGGGTGAGGTCCCGGAGGACTGGAGAATTGCTAATGTTGTCCCCTTGTTTAAGAAGGGTAGCAAGGATAATCCAGGTAATTATAGACCGGTGAGCCTGATGTCAGTGGTGGGGAAGCTGCTGGAGAAGATACTGAGGGATAGGATCTATTTACATTTGGAAGAAAATGGGCTTATTAGTGATAGGCAACATAGTTTTGTGCAGGGACGGTCATGTCTTACCAACTTGATAGAATTCTTTGAGGAAGTGACAAAGTTGATAGATGAGGGAAGGGCTGTAGATGTCATATACGTGGACTTCAGTAAGGTGTTTGATAAGGTTCCCCATGGTAGGCTGATGGAGAAAGTGAAGTCGCATGGGGTCCAGGGTGTACTAGCTAGATGGATAGAGAACTGGCTGGGCAACAGGAGACAGAGAATTGTAGTGGAAGGGAGTTTCTCAAAATGGAGAACTGTGACCAGTGGTGTTCCACAGGGATCCTTGTTGGGACCACTGTTGTTTGTGATATACATAAATGATTTGGAGGAAGGTATAGATGATCTGATTAGCAAGTTTGCAGATGACACTAAGATTGGTGGAGGAGCAGATAGTGAAGGGGACTGTCGGAGAATGCAGCAGAATATAGATAGTTTGGAGAGTTGGGTGGAGAAATGGCAGATGGAATTCAATCCAGGCAAATGCGAGGTGATGCATTTCGGAAGATCCAATTCAAGAGCGAACTATATGGTAAATGGAAAAGCCCAGGGGAAAATTGATGCACAGAGAGATCTGGGTGTTCAGGTCCATTGTACCCTGAAGGTGGCAACGCAGGTCGATAGAGTGGTCAAGAAGGCATACGGCATGCTTTCATTCATCGGACGGGGTATTGAGTACAAGAGTTAGCAGGTCATGTTACAGTTGTATAGGACTTTGATTCGACCACATTTGGAATACTGTGTACAGTTCTGGTCGCCACATTACCAAAAGGATGTGGATGCTTTGGAGAGGGTGCAGAGGAGGTTCACCAGGATGTTGCCTGGTACAGAGGGCGCTAGCTATGAAGAGAGGTTGAGTAGATTAGGATTATTTCCATTAGAAAGACGGAGGTTGAGGGGGGACCTGATTGAGGTCTACAAAATCATGAGAGGTAGAGACAGGGTGGATAGCAAGAAACTTTTTCCCAGAGTCGGGGACTCAATTACTAGGGGTCATGATTTCAAGGTGAGAGGAGAAAAGTTTAAAGGAGATATGCGTGGAAAGTTCTTTACGCAGAGGGTGGTGGGTGCCTGGAACGCGTTGCCAGCGGAGGTGGTAGAGGTGGGCATGATAGCGTCATTTAAGATGTATCTAGACAGATACATGAATGGGCAGGGAGCAGAGGGATACAGATCCTTGGAAAATAGGCGACAGGTTTAGATAGAGGATCAGGATCAGGATCGACGCAGGCTTGGAGGGCCGAAGGGCCTGTTCCTGTGCTGTAATTTTCTTTGTTCTTTGTTCTTTGTATGAGGAGCCTTGATAGAGAAGGAAACTGTGGGTTCAGCTCCAATCTGGAGTATGTTGCCTGAATTTCACCTTGCAGAGATGACCCAACATTCTAGACATCTGAATCACTGAGAATAACTTGTTTCTATCAACATTATCCTATCACTTCATAATTTTAAACATCTTAATCAATCAGCCCATAGTTTACACTTTTCTGAAGAAAATAGCCCTAATTATTCAATATGTGGTTACATTAAATAATTGAATATTATAGAGCTGTGTATAAGTGCTAGCAGTTAGATTCTACCATCAAATATAAGCATGTTGCAAATTTGTTTCTTGTGTCTGGCCAGATATACAGAAGGGCCTGATTTTAGCTCCCTGAAAATTCATTCGCTCACATGAAGTTAAAATAAGGCTTATCAATGTCTTTGAGAGAGAATATATAAATTGTCCTTTCTTTTCCACAGGAAGGCAGGTACATTTTATCGCTTCTTTCTAATCCTAAAACTCTTCAATTTATTAAAAAAAAGTTAAGCTCTTTGAGGACTATGGTGGCTCAGTGATTAGCACTGCTGCCTCACAACACCAGGATCCCAGACCCGATTTCAAGTGTAAGTGCTTTGCCAACAGCTAAGTTGTATCCTGACACATTAAACTCTAAGAGGTTGATCAATTTTTCACATTTTATTATTCCAAGCTGCAAGCTGTTCTTAAGTAAACAGAAACCAGATTTTTTCCATATTTGAGGTTAAGCCAAATGCCAATCTTACATCTCTGTCTGTCTACAGCTAAGGTACTCGGCATACTTTATGATGTTGGTTTCGACATGAGTAAAGTTATATTAAATCCTTGCACTTTAACTGCACAGAGACTGGTTATCCCATCATCAAGTCACCATTTATTTACATAGGCTGTGACCAGCCAGCTCAAAGCCGGTCCCTAGACTGAGGAGACCTTCTGACATTCCTGTTTATATCTGTCAGCCAGGGCTCCCTGATTGGCCCAGGTTAACAACCCCAATCAAGGATCTTGTAGTCAATGAGATGTACCTGATCCTTGTTCCAATCATTGCAATCTGTAAATACAAAAATAACTAAGGATCATAATAGGTCATAGTACTTGCATACAAGAGTATCTATGGCAGTTGTTTTTGTTCCATATGAGCAATTGCCAATCCTCAGGGACATCTCCTAAAAACCTTGGTTAAGGAAGTAAATAAAAGCAAAATACTGTGGATGCTAGAAATCTGAAACAAATGCAGAGAATGCAGGGAAAACCCAACAGGTTTGGCAGCGTCTGTGAGACGAGAAAGAGTCAATGTTTTTCAAGTCCGATATGACTCTTCTTTTGAAGAAGAGTCACACTAGAGTTGAAACATTAACTGTTTCTCTCCAAGATGCTGTCAGACCTGCAGCTATTCCCCAGCATTCTCTCGTTAAGAATGCATTTGCCAAACAGCAACCTTATTCTGAACAGCAGGCTCTTTTTGTTTGTTTGAATGTGGAAATGTACGAACCAGATATCCTGCTGTGGCATTCATGTACAGACAGTAATCCATTGCGTTGCCATTAAATCACTACCATTAAGAGGGCTGTGTGTAAGTTTGATTTCTTTTTTAAGACACTCTTTTAATTCAGATTGTCCTGTTGATTTTCCCCTTATGCAGAAAAACGGTGGGCGAGAAAGCGGTTACACAGAAATGGCAGGTAAGATGCACTTTTCCTTAACTTCGTAGAGCTGGTTGTTGAGATCATTGCCTGAATTTGCTTTAGGTTTTTTAGTTACTTGGTGTACAATCCAGCCCATCAATATCTAAAATCAAGTTGCCATCATCTTACCAGACCAAAGGGCTGCGCTCCCATTAGACAGAGAGACAACTGGTGGTGATTTAACCTGAGAGTCACCGTACCTCACGCAAGGGGAGGAGGTTGAGAAGGAGAGTCCTTGATGATAACCTCAGCCAGTGATGGTTGACAGGTCACACCAATGTGGATGAAATTGTCTCATTGACAGATTAGGTTCTTCCACCTGATATCCCAAATGGTGTGTAATGGAGTATCCTGGTCTCGTAATCTCAAAGAGCCTGACGCCAAAATAATCCGATTCCATTCCTCAACACAGTTCGTGCTCAAATTTTGAGGTTTCGTGTTTGCGGTTAAAAGGCACGAATAGGTCACCTCTGATTTACAAGCCAGTTTTCCTGAACAGTGTTACCACTCGCACTGTACTCAGTGGCTTAAACCTAGCAAAGGGGCTGTTTAGTTGAACTCAAAAAAACTGGTGGATTTTTCATTTTGGTGAATAGAGCAGAGTCCATCAGAGTGATAACATGATTATCAAATCTGGACTGATTTAAGACTGCCTCTCAGGTCACCTTGTGTCAGATATCCAACCCTAAACAGATGTATAACATTCTGAGAGGGCTTGACTGGGCAGAGGCTGAGCGACTCTTATTCCTCTGACTGGAGAGTCAAGAATTAAGCGTTCCCATCTTGAGTTCAGAAACTGGGTGGTTTTAAGGCTGAGATGAGAAGAAATTTCCTTGCTGAAGATCATGTGAATCTTTGGAATTTTTATCTCAGAGGACTGTGTATGTTCAGTCATTAAGTAGATTCAAGAATAAAATGAATACAATTTAAACAAATGAATAAAAAGACCATTGGCCAGTAAAAGAATTGAGATATGGAGTTAGGATGAGAAAGTGAAATTCATATAGAAAATCAGCTGTGATCTTAAACAATGGGACAGCGAGCTTGGAAGGTCTGCACATGCCCCTTTTTCTAATGCTTTATGATCTTGTGCCTAGCTGCAGATATATTTTATGCATTTTGCTTTGCTGCACTGCAGTTTCAATGCTGCAGCAATGTGATGTCACCACTATGCTGGTCATTTCCACAGGGGTCAATCTCTTGTGTTGAAACTGGTGCCTTCCTTATCTGACATTTATAGAATTGCATACTACAATTATCAGGAGAGTCAGATATTTAAAACTAGTTAACATTAACATAACACCTTTTGGATGAAACTCAAACCATAAATCCATTGCAGAATACAGTTTACTATCCACCAAAAGTTCGCAGTTGCTTTCCACCTTGTAATTAATACTAGCAACTACAATAAAGTGTTAGCTGCAATAGTTTTTTGATATGACTTTTTCTCTCTGTTGCAGAAAAGAGAGATCAGCAACTTTGAGTATCTCATGTATCTGAACACTTTGGCAGGGCGAACCTATAATGATCTGATGCAATATCCAGTATTCCCCTGGATACTTGCTGATTATGACTCTGAGGTAAGTGATAAATAGTGCAAGGAGAGAACTTGTATTTATTTATACAGTGACTTTTGTGTCCTTTGGGCAAACATATATTTCATACATCCACACCAGGAATTAATATGGGAATTTAAGTCACTATCATTATGTAGGCAAACACAGGAGCCAATTTAGACATGTAAAGATCCCAGAAGCATCTAATGGTATCGGTGATCAGTTGACTTCCTGCTGGACGATGGGCCAATGGCCTTCCTTGCTTTGTAATGGGGGTGGGTTTGTACCTTCCTATTTTAATTCAATGTAAATCTAGTCTGATTTCATTTGTGTACCCGGAAATTCCAGATACTATGTCACCTACATAAGTACATTTGGATAATCCTCATAATGTAAATTATACTGCCATATTATCCAAACTCAACTGCTCTTTAAATGCGCTCCTAGCTGACTTTACACTCCCCACAAACTTAGTTCATTCAAAATCTTACATGATCTGCAAGCTACACTACCTCAATACTCACTCACCTGTAAAACATGTGTCTGGAGACCTTTGAGAATTAATAGACCTACTTAACTGCTTTCTTCTCTCTCTGCAAACTGTCCTAATTTCTTTAGGAGCCACAGGATTGAAAATGACCTCCTTAATCCATCCGTCCAATCCCAAAGGCTGTGCTTTTCCTCGGACACCATGCTCTAAATCTATCCACCAATCTTAGACTGTGCACCTGCCTTGCCTCCTGACCCCATCTCCTGACAGTGCAAAATATTCAGCACTCATTAGGCAAAGAAGTTAGGAGGTTTATATCGGACTGCTATTGCTTTTCCACTTCTGCTGTAAGTGAGAATTCTTCCCTGCTTGTGTTATCACCATGCACCTTTCCTGCACCACGTTTGATGCCATGTGCTTTTGTTTCTGATCTTACTGCTCAGTTAATCTGTCTCCATGAAGATTTTAAACTGCTTAAAAAGGCTATCACTCCACCACACCCTTTAACTCGGTTTGAAAAATGACCCTTCTTGTAACATGAGTGCCTGAACAGAGTTAATGCTTCAGTTCTCGACTCGAAATGTTAACTCTGCTTTCTCTCCACAGATGCTGCCAGATCTGCTGAGTTTCTCCAGCAGTTTCTGTTTTGGTTTGTTTCACATCTCCTGCATCCGCAGTTCTTTGTTTTATTAACACTTTAATTGTTGTCTCTGTACTCCCAGCAACGCTGCTTCAATGTATAAAGTATTACATATTTTACGTTATTTGCCCAATACTGGAGATGGCAGCAGGTGAAACCTTTCCAGTGTGTGTAAATGTTTGGACCTCCTTCAGTGAATTATCACATGAGCTGTTCGTGGATTGCAAGTATTTCAGTTTGTCCAACATTGGTCTGTTTGGCTCTTGAGTGTTCAAACACTTTTAACATTCTTTTCATCATCATGTTTGTTTTGTACTCCCAGGAGTTGGATCTGAATAATGCAAAGGCATTCCGAGATCTCTCGAAGCCCATGGGGGCACAAAATGAGGAGAGGAAGGAAAAGTTTGTCCAGCGGTATTTTGAAGTAGAAAACGATGGTTAGTATTTTCTGAGGAAATTGGGCTGTTAGACTGATCTGACGAAGTAGATGTCGATAGATCTGGCAGTGGAATCAGGAGTAAGGGGATCTGATTTTAAACCGAGAGCTTATGTTTTTGGGATAAGAATATATTTCACACCAAGCATTGCAAAAGTCTGGAGTTCTCTCCCTGTACTCTGGAGGTCACTGAGAACTAAAACCTAATATTTCTGTTCAGGAAGGGTCGGGATATGTGGAGCGGAGGTGTCTGTGCATAATTAAAGTGTGTTGCAGTCATGAATGATGGAATAAACTTGAGGGGCTGAATGGCCTACCTTTGTTACTAATATTCCCCAGTAACAGAAGGAAGCCTGGCCTTGAATGCAGCTGTTTTGTTTGTAAATCCGTTCACACTGACCTTGCTGGGATTTTGGAGTTTGATCTCTTTTATTCACCCTGTCATTAGCATTCTATAATACATTACTCCTCACCCCACGCACCTTTCTTTCAGTTCCTCACCACTGCGTCAGACTGTTCTCCTTCCCTTGATGGATAGGTTGGACGGTACAACTCTCAAACTCCTCCATGACCTTCAGCAAGGATAATTCAAGGGCTGAGATTTTCTCTTGTGTGTTTTCACAGATCTGGGCATCTCTGCCTGGACCAGCATTTATTGTCCATCCCCAGTTAGCTTTGGGAAGGCTTTTGTGATTAGGCCAGCATGTATTACCTGTTAGTAGTTGCGCTCGAGAAGTTGGTGATGAACTGCCTCTTGAACTGCTCCAGTCCATTTGCTGTAGCTACACCCACAGTGCCTTTAGTGAGAGGGTTCCTCACAAGTTTGATGTGTTCACCTATAACGGGTTTGTGTATCCAGTAATTAACCAGGGTTGGCCACTCTGACAGATCGTTACAACAATAAGAGTTTGGAACAATAATGTCATCTGAACCAAATGTCTAATATCCAATGTCAGGCGGCAAAATTGTAGTTGATGCATCCCTTTCCAATCTTCTGGTTGTTGTTGTACATGTTGTTGCTTTGTTTGGTCGGTGGGCTCAAGATAGCTGTGAATCGAACGTAAGGTTATCCTAGTCTGTACAGCCCACAATTACACTGGACTGTCTACTTCTCTATTAGCTGTTACCATTCAGTTCAACAAATTACAAACAAGTGCCACCTTATATTATCCAAAATAGGTATTGTTTGGGAAGTAAACTGGTTGTAGGTGATCTATGTTTAGAGATATGAGCCATACCAGGTCGCAAAACCCAATTACGGATGGATTTGTTATGGAGCAGATGAAGGCTATTTGACCTATCACCTCCCCTGTACTAGCTCTCCAAATGAACGTTGTGACTTAGTGCCATTTTCCTGCATTTTCTCCAAATCCCTGCACAATGTTTCTAATCAATCTTCTAATAAACTTTTGAACGACTCAGTTGAACCTGCCTCCATCACACTTGCAGGCAATGCGTTCCAGGTCCCAACTACTCACTGCATGAGGTAGTATTTTTTTGCATAATGTTTGTTTCTTTGTATTTCTACTGATGTACAAGTTTTTTTTTTTTGTGTTCGTTCATGGGATGTGGGATTTGATGACTAGGCCAGCAGCTATTGCCCATGTATTGGACATTGGACTGTTTCAGTATCTGAGGCGAAATGTATGGTGTTGAACATTATGCAACCGTCAGCAAACATCCCCACCTCTGACTTTGTGATGGAGGGAACGTCATTAATGATTGGGCCTGGGACATTCCCGAGAGAAACTCCTGCAGCGATGTCCTGGAGCTGACCTGAAACAATCACAATCAGCTTCCTTTGTGTCAGGTATGATTCCAACCAGCGGAGAGATTTTCTTCGCTTCCCATTGATTGGAAATTTTATTGGTAATTTTTTTCCAAATTGTCCTACTGAGTGCAAAGCAACAAGCTTCAAAATATTTTTTTCAGCAATGCTCAAGTTCTGTAAAACCAAATGACAATTTAAAAAGAATGGATCAAACAGGTCAAGCATCAAAGTGGGGTTAACACTTCAGATCAGAAAAGCGAGCTATTGCATGTGAACAGCTCATACTGAAGAACAGCCAGGGAAGAGTGAGATGAGCAAGAATATTTGTCTGGTTATATATTATTAGAAGACAATAAGATAAATTGGAGAAACAAAGTTTGATGTGAGATCCAGTGTCCATGAGAGTAGCTGAGCACAGAAAATAAAGGGAAGCTTGAAAGCTCTTATGAAGCCTGTTCCTTTTGAGCCAGAATATAATGGAAGTAAAAGGCATGAGACCTTCTCTGAGCTGTGTAATAAACAGGAGGCATCCCCATTCCGTACAACAGCCCATCATCCCTTCCCTATCCTTGGTCCTTATTGTAAACCATTCATCTGTAATATCTGGTCCTGATAGGAAATCAATGCTCTGGTATGTTCAGCAGATAACAGGGAACACAACTGAAAGAGGGATGTTTTGCAAAAAATATACAAGGCAGTAGTCAGACCTAAAGTACAATGAACTGTTATGTTCCCTGTATCTAAATATCTGGAATCTGAAGAGTATGAAACCATTGTTGTAATGTAGAAAACATGACCATCAATATGTATCTCACAAAGCCTGTCAAACAGAAATGTGACAATCTGTTCCGATGATGTTGGTTAAAGGATTAATGTATCCAAGACACCTGCCTTGCTCATCTTTGAAACACTGCTGTGGGATCTTTGTGCATCCACTTGAGATATATTCATCTCATTCAAAATACGACACCTCCGACAGCGCATTGATCACTCGGAACTTCACCAAAGGTGCCTCGCTAGATTTTTTTTTTTTTGCTTGAGTCTCTGGCAGTCGGTCAAACAGTCTAAGGAACCCCAGGCCAAGTGTGTGACCCACTGAGGTAACGTGCACAGACATGATTTAGGTTGTGTGAAGACTTTGTAAGCAAATCTATTTTATGCAACCTAACATTGCCCATTCCACCTGCTTTTCATAACCCCATTTTTTAATGTTTCCATATATTTTGAATGTTGCAAATGAAGGAAAAGAGAATGTAGCAATTGTAAGGGCATATCGAGAATAATAACCTTACAACTCGATGCAACAAATTTAATTGGTTTGAATTTATTCCCACATATCTTCCCTAGGCGTTCAATGTTCCAACAAATTAAATTAGAGAGAAAAAAAGCGTTATAATACTCACTGAAATTCTGGATGAGTTTGCAGTTGTGTTTTTTTTCACTTGCCATCTATAATCTAGGTATTAGTGAAGATTGTGCTGTAAATTTATTCTCTAAACTCTTTATTTCTGGTGTGATATATTTCTCTGTTGGCTTGGTCAACACTGAGCACCAACAAGACTCCCAGATATATGCTTAATGATTGTTAAAATACGTGAATACTTGAGATTGGAGTACGGGATGTTCAGATGGAATAATGGTGACTCGTACTTTGTCATGGCTAAACAGGCTAATCTCGGGGTATTCCTGCAGTTTATTGAATTTTGAGTTGACTAATCCACCTACTCACTATGCTGCTCAATTTCCCATCAGAGATTCCACTTCACTTTTCCTGTAGCCTATTTTCTCAGTTGGCGATTCCTATCATCTTATCCAAGTTGTATAGGTCCTCTTCTCAACCAGATATAGCGAGTTATTCTCAGTCTTGTTATTACAGGAACCTCTTCATTCTAGAAATCTGTTAGTTGAAAGCATCAGTGGTCCAGAAATGTTTTGAACAAATAATATCAATCCACCATCATTGGCATCATGTTAGTGCAGTACACTTTGAGTAAAAGGTGGAAAATGGATAAGTAATAGAAATTGTTTCCCTGCTTTATAATGTTTTATCATTGCATGTTTCAGGTAAATATTTATATTGACAGTATTTTTCACACTCGGGGTTAGGCATTCCAGTGCAATTCTACAATCCAGAAAATCCCGAAATTCCTAAGCATTCCGGCCCAGAGAAGTTATCAGTGATTTTGCTGTCCTCTGTTGTTGGCGGATCTGACGCAAATGGTGGCAGGGGGAGAATTAGCCGAGCAGTGAAAGATGACACCTGAAGAGTGGAGACTTCAAAGTTGGATGGTCCAGTGTAGACAACAGCGAGGCTGTGGAGGGGCGATAGCGACGCTGTCATTGTTGATGATGAGCTGGCTCAGGACCTGACGGACTCTCGTTACACTATATCTTTTGGATTTTTTTCTCTCTTATTCTTAAAACTATTCAAAATGGCGCTTGATCATGGCGACAGCGGAAATGCTTTTCACTATATTTTACAGTCATTCTCACTGTAAAATACGCATGGCAATAAAAGAAAAGTTACACAAGCTTCATTCTCTCCTGTCCCATCCTGCTCAGCATTCCAAGCTGGTCGAGCTCCTGATTTTTCTCTGTTTCAGCTCATTTGTCCTCTTCGGCTCCATGCGATTTGATACTCTTTCCCAATAACATTATATTGACACAAATACAAAAGCGAAACCCTGCAGATGCTGCAAATATGAAATAAAAACAGAAAGTGCTAGAAATTCAGCAATAATTGTTGCATTGTATCTTGTCCCTTTACCCAGACTTTCTGCTCAGTCCAGGTGCAGTGTGAATGGTTTGTCAGTAGATCTGTGGAGATGGAAGAAGAGTTCATGTTTGTGCTCATTGCTCAGGCTTACCTCTTAACCTCAGTCTTGATATTTCAGTTGAGCTCATGTCCACAACATTTTGGCAGAGGTGTCAATTCCAGATTTCTATTTCCAACTCTCCAAGGCATCCTTGGACAGCACCTTCCAAACCCATCCAGAAGGTCAAGGGTAACAACAGTGGCTCAGTGGTTACTGCAGTCTCACAGCACCAGGGACCCGGGTTAGACTCCACTTTCGGACGACTGTCTGTGTGGAGTTTGCACATTCTCCCCGTGTCTGTGTGGGTTTCCTCCCACAGTCCAAAGACGTGCAGGCTAGGTGGATTGGCCATGCTAAATTGCTCATGGTTTCCAGGGATGTGCAGGCTAGGTGGCTCTATGATTCTCACCTGCAAGCTCCCCTCCAAGCCACACACCATCTCGACTGGGAACCATGTTGCTCTTCCTTCTGCGTCACTGAATCAAAACCCTGGCACTCCCTCCCTAGCTGTATCAGTGATGCACCTTCATCACAAGGACTGCAGCAGTTCATTGTCGCAGCTGACCAGCACTTTTTCGAAAGTAATCAGGGATGGGCAATAAATGCAGGTTTAACCAGCAATGCGCAGAATGAATGACTAAATGTGTTTTATTAACAATGCAGGTAAAGCAGGGAGGTAGAGTTCAAGTTGAAAGATAGAATAGGTGCATGGAACTATGCTGTGCTTTTCCTGTAAGCTATTCCCAAAGCCAAACCCTATCCAAAAAGAGGTCCAATTCTGTTTGTCGAGTTTTATTTTCTTTAGCCATATCTTTCTGACAAAGTGAAATTGTTTGATCTCTTCCAGGGGACTTAACTGCACGTTGTCACTACTGCACTCACTACTCTTCGGCAATAATTGTTGCTTCGTATCTTGTCCGAATGGAGCCCTTTACCCAGACTTTCTGCTCACTCCAGGTACAGTATCAATGTTTTGTCAGTTTTGGAAACACAGGTCTCTTTAAGGCTTCATCCAGTTCAACACTGTCTGTTCGGGAAGGAAACTGCCACCCTTACCTGGTCTGGCCTCCATGTGACTCCAGACCCACAGGACTTCTTACTGCCCCTTGATGGCACCCTACAAGCCACTCCAATCAGGGAAATAAGGGATGAACAGTAGGGGCTGGCCCAACCGGTGATGCCACATCCTGTGAATGTATTTAAAAAAAGAGCTGAGTTCTTGGGTAGGTCTCTTGTGGTGCAGTGGTATGTTGCTACCTCTGGGTCAGAAGGTGCAGGTTCAAATCCAACCTGCCTCAGACATTGTGTCATATCATAGAATCCCTACAGTGTGGAAATATGCCATTCAGCCCATCACCGGCCCTCCGAAGAGCATCCCACCCAGGCCTGACACTCTACCCAAATCCTGCACTTCCCTGGACACAATGGGTAATTTATTATGCCATTCCACCTAATCTGCACATCCTTGTGGGAGGAAACCAGAGCACCTGGAGGGGACCCACACAGATATAGGGGGAAAAAAGTGCAAACTCCATACAGCTGAGGCTGGAATCAAACCCGGTTCCCTAGCGCTGAGAGGCAGCAGTGCTGACTGCTGAGCCACGGTGCCATCCTATCTGAACAGGCAGATGAAAAATACCTCCAGCCTGGGATGTGCATTGATCTGTAATCACTGTCTGAACTTTAAAGTGTTTGTAATTTGATTAATTGGTTGTCTTGATTGGTGGTGGGTTTATTAAAGTAACTAAACAAAAGGGCTGGGATCTTTGAAAATGAAGAGGGCTGTTTCTTGCCAAGTGGGTGGTAGCCCTTTGGACAGGTAAAAGTGGAAAGTGGTATTTATGTTAAACAAACGATTCACAATAAAATCCCTGTCACTCTCTGAAAGGCGATTGCCGCGTAAATCAAAAGTGCAGATGAATCTGTTAAACCTGTTCTGCAGAGTACACAATGTGTTGACTTTCTCAGGGCCTTCTCCGAGGCTGTTTCTATACTGTTGTTAGAGGATCAAGGCAGACAGCACCTGATGACTAAGTTTACTAGTGGGATGTTGAAATATAAACAAGGAGGTTCCTGGTTTCTATAGCTCGTGGTGTTATCTCAGATACCCCTATTTCTGAAATAACCATCCCTCATGTGTGTAACCTCAGTCGAATGACCTGAACAACAGCACATCCAACATGTACCAATCCCTCAATCAATGCTACCAGGTGATAAGAGAGCCTAAAGGGTTAAATCATGAGGACAGGTTCCCTAATCCTGACTTTGTTTCTCCTTGAGTTTATTGAGTCAGTGTGTGATATGATCATGGTGTTAAAACTGTTATTTGAAAGGATGAACAATTAGTGCTGGCCCGACCAGTGATGCCAAATCTCATGATTGAATGAAAGAAACAGGTTTATTTTTATTTCCTGCTCAACGTGGGCATTGCTGGCAAGGCCAGAATTTGTTGCCCATCTGTAATTGCTCTGGAACCGAAAGATTTGCCAGGCCATTTCAGAGTCAATGCCAGAGCTGTGGATCTGGAATCACGTAGGGTCAGACCAGATAAGGGTGACAGATTTCCTTCCTTGTAGGATGGTAATAAACCAGATGCATTTTTAACGATGATTACTGATCGTTTCACACTCTCCATTATCGAGGCTAGTTCTCAGTTCCAGATATTTTCATTAGTTATTTCATTAATAGTTTTAAATTCCAGCAGCTACCACAATGGGATTTTCACCCATATCCCCAGCGTGTTGGCCTGGGGTTCTTGATTACTTAGCCCAGTGATATTTCCACCGTGTCACCATGTCTACTCGGTTTGAAGTTAGGCCAATTTGAAGGGAGATGGTTTTTAAAAAAAAACTATACAAAGGACAGTGTAAAACCGGAATTCTCTACCACAAAAGGCTGGAGATGGTGGCTCAATTGGGAGTTCTTGAGGCGGAGATTGATAGATCTTTGCTTGGCTGCAGTAGCAAGTGTAAGAATGGCAGGTGACTGGAACGAATCATAGAATGGAACCCAAGGGCCTTGCTGCTGTGAGGCAGCAGTGCTAACCACTGAGCCATCGTAACACCCTCAGGTGTGATCTTAATGAATGACAGAGCAGGAGTGACTTGTTCCTGTGTTCCTGAGCATTGTGACCTTGTCAGCCTAGATAACATGCTGAACTCTCCAAGGTTGGTCTTGAATGTTAGGCCTTCAGATTCCCAGATGAGATTGCTATCTCTGAATCATTCAGCTTAGGCATACAGATCTTACTTAGAGATAGTAGGAACTGCAGATGCTGGAGAATCTGAGATAGCAAGGTGTAGAGCTGGATGAACACAGCAGGCCAAGCAGCATCACAGGAGCAGGAAGGCTGACGTTTC
>NC_063365.1:9712206-9773435 GCF_021869965.1 Rhincodon typus
CGGGCCTAGACCCGAAACGTCAGCCTTCCTGCTCCTGTGATGCTGCTTGGCCTGCTGTGTTCATCCAGCTCTATACCTTGTTATTTCAGATCTTACTTAGAGTGGATTATAAGTCATCAAATAACTATGTATGGAAGGCCTTTATTTGGTTTTAGCTATAATGGTCAGAAAGTTTACTTTATTTTTCTTAACTGGCTAAGGGGATCTGTTTCTCCTCAGCCTGAAAAGCACATTTGAATCAAAGTCAATTATTCCTCACTTCTGCATAGCATCGTGTCTGCATCTGACACCTCTCCAAATGTAATAATCAGAAACTTCAATATTTTATGTAAAGTTTTTAAAACACTTAACGATATGCAAAGTACAAAGAAAAGTGAAGCGATTAGAAAAATTTGAAGTTTTCTGACCTAAGACAATAGAATGTAAAAATAATAAATTGTTGTCGATTTTATTAGAGAAATGTGATGCATATTTGATGGCTGCAAACCAAATCTCACTGTAAGGAGATTAGCTGATACATAAAGCATTAGGCCACTGCAGATCCTATTTTTTATTCAAGTAATATCTGTAACCCAATTTGTCGAACTAACAACATTTTCCATGTATATTTCTTTTCTTTATTTGATATCAGTAATGCTTTTATCAGATATTATTGTCTCTCCCAAGAGACTGCTGTCACTACCTCAACCAATAGTTGCATTAATGAAATGTATCAATCATTGCGTGCTTCCAGATGGGAAGACGGTCGCTCTGCTTCAGAACATGATCTTTAAAACAAAACAGAGGGCAGGCTCCGCACCGACAGAGATGTTCCCATGCCCCACTCCCTTGAGCTAATGCACTTTGACTGACCTCTGACATATCTCGGAAGCTGCTCGACAATAATCGGTCAAACATCGTGACTGCCCCATGCTTAGAATCGTCACACTCTTCAGAACGGAAGGAGGCCATCCAGCCCATTGTTTGACAAGGAGTCATCCTGTTTAATCCCACGTTCTAGATTTTGCCCTGTAGGTGATAGCACTCTGGGTGAATATCCAAATAGCATAGAGAGAGACAGCGTGGAAACAGACCCTACGGTCCAACCAGTCCATGCCGACCATAATCCCAAATTAAACTAGTCCCACCAGCCTGTGCTCGGCCCATATCCCTCCAAACATTTCTTATTAATTTACTTAAATGTCTTTTAAATGTTGTTACTGTACCCACATCCACCACTTCCTCAGGAAGTTCATTCCACACACGAACCACTCTCTGTGTAAAAAAGAATTTGCCCCTCATGTCCTTTTTAAATCTTTCTCCTCTCCCCTTAAAAATATAGCATTTGGTCTTGAAATCCCCCACCCTAGGGAAAAGACACCTGCCATTCACCTTATCTATACCCCTCATGATTTTATAAACTTCTATTAGGTCACCCCTCAACCTCCTACACTCCTGTGAAAAATGTTTAAAATGTTTAAGATGTTGTGGGACCTTCTATCATGACCTCCATTTCAGGCAGTGATTTCCAGATTCCAGCCTTAGGGTGAAAAATCTCCCCTTGAATGCCTCAGTCTGTGCCTTGTGCCTGGGGACCTCTCAAACTCATGGATAGGTCCTTCCTGTTCACTCTGTCTGTGGACACCCCTCATCATTTAATGCACTTCCATTAGGAGTCCCCTCCATTTCCATTGTTTCAAAGAAGTTAAATGAAGTCTTTCCCATCTTTTCTATAATTCTCCTGTTCTGGCAGTAAACTTGTTAATTTCCTCTGTACAACCACATCTTTCCTGTTATGCGTTGACCAGAACGGACCTGCCTAATGAGGGCAGAATACAGGGGCAGGGATGTACTGCTGAGGCTGTATAAGGCTCTGGTCAGACCACATTTAGAATATTGTGATCAGTTTTAAGCCCCTTATCTGTGCAAGGATGTTCTAGCCTTGGAGGTGGTCCAGAGGAGGTTTTACAAAAATGATCCCAGGGATGAAGGGCTTGTCATGTGAGGAGTGGTTGAGGGCTCTGGGTCTGTACTCAATGGAGTTTAGAAGGATGTGAGGATCTAATTAAAACTTACAGAATACTGAGGAGCCGATAGAGTGGACGTGGAGATGATGTCTCCACTAGTAGGAAAGACTATGACCCGAGGGCACAGCCATAGAGTGAAGGGATGACCCTTTGGAACTGAGATGAGGAGGAATTTCTTCAGGCAGAGGCTGGTGAATCTGTGGAACTCATTGCTGCAGAGGGCTGTGGAGGCCAAGTCATCGATAGGTTCTTGATTAGG
Source organism: Rhincodon typus (assembly GCF_021869965.1). Lineage (NCBI taxonomy): Eukaryota > Metazoa > Chordata > Chondrichthyes > Orectolobiformes > Rhincodontidae > Rhincodon > Rhincodon typus. Next base: position 9,714,472 of record NC_063365.1, read on the forward strand.
AAGGGGATCAAGTGTTCCAGGGAGAAAGCAGGATAATGGGATTGAGAAACATATCAGCATGATCGAATGGTGGAACAGACTCAATGGGCTGAATGGCCCAATTCTGCTCCTATATTTTACGGTTTTGTACAGACCAACATATCTCCCCAGATTTGAAATTCGTTGCCTCAGCTCATAAAAGCGAAATATCCCATTTTAAAACTGCACGTGTCTGGGCTTCGAGTGAAGGTAGAATTGGGCTCAGCTTTGATGCACCCCACAGTCAAATAGCCAACTGTGACTCCAGGTTTGGCTTTTGTAAGAAGAGCCGTCACTCTGACACGGGGCTGGAGAACTGCCTGTGGAACCAAAATGCAGCAAAAGCCAACCTCTTGGACAATGTGAGGGGAAAGTGAGAATGAACTGTGGGAAGACAAGCAACTTGATTTTTAAGTGTTTTTTTTTAAATAGTTTATTCCCATGACTTTTTCTCTGCAGTATTCCTACCTATTAGCAATTGTTCTGCTTTGCATAGAAATATGAACCAAAGGCATAAATGTGTTTTAGCTGTGCTTATTATTCATTCTCGTCCCTCTTTTGGTGTTTTCACATAATTGATTAAACTCCATTGTCCTACAGCACTTCTGAGGCACTGTCACAGTATTAAGTTCAGAGAACTTACATTATTGTTTGTATGGGGTTGGTATGCGATTATTAAACTTTAATAAAAACATTTCTTCTTAAAAAGAAGTATCCACAGATGTTAAAAAAAATCCAGCTATTAAAACCATTAATCACACCGTGTATGTGTGGGTTGCCAATTCATGCTATCAGCTTTGCTGACACTTCATGATTAGATTTCAAATCTCTAGTGCAGTGTTGGTGTCAGCTGCATATCAATTCATCTTGGAGCAGATATATCTGCATTGAAAAGTTAGTTTGGAAAAGTGTCAGAAATTGTGTCAGGTTGTCTTGTTGGAGTTATCATCAGGTATCACTCTGCCCTTAAAATATTCTCCATTTTTATTTAAGGCTAAAGTGTTCAGTTTGAAATCATTTGGCTCTTTAAATGAGAGACCCCTTGTCTTCAATGCTGAACCTTGACTGAAGATCTGTATTTACTTTGCCAGAGAGTCCCCCTGTCTGAATTGGGTGTTTTTTTTTCACATGTGTGTTAATCCTCATCTTGCCCACTAGATGGGGCACAAGGCAGCTGTTCAGTCTTTCCATTGCAGGAGAATGGATCATTTTCAACTTTTACAAAAACCTCGTTTCCCTCTGTACCTGTTTCTGAAAAAGAAAGCGAATTGAGATCATGAGAAAAGGGTGGGAAATGTGAGGGAACAAGGCAGAAGAAAGACAAATAAACGAGACAGAAAAGGGAAAAGAGAGAAAGGAACACACACAGATAAACTTGGAGATAGACAATAAACTGGCACACTAACAATGAGAGCTGAGAAAAGTGTCTAAGCATGAGCGATCTGAGGATTCTGAGGTGGAGGGGAGTGGAGAGTGAGAATTCCTCAGTTCCTACTGCTGCTGATTTCCTCCTCTTCCACCTCCTATGGAAAATTCTGAGGTCTGAGCAGATTGGAAGCTCTGCAATCTAATTGTGGCAGAGTTTCATCTTCCTGTGTCTGAATGTGTTGGATTATTGGGATGCAGCAGCTACACGAAGGTGCCCTTAACAGCAAGGAAGAAGAATCCCTCAGTTAAATATTGCTTGCATTTTCAGAGCTTCCATGCCATCATTTTCTGTGCTATTGAATAATTAGAGATGTGCATCGAAGCATGGCTGGCACTATAACTAAGGAAAGCAGCAGGCCGTTTGACTGTAGAGGAAAACCAGGGACACAAAGGTACCTCATGACATGGGTAGACACCCATCCTGGTTTATAATTGCAGACCAGGAAGAGAACTAGTTTCAGCAAGTCTCCAGAGAGTGTTATAAGGCCCAGGATGGGATCTTTAATTCCTTATCAGTGTGGTGTCTGCATTCTGTATCCAAACTTGGATGAGTTCCACAAGTTCCAGGTTTAGTCATTGTGCCTGGAATTTGCAGACAGCATTCATCGGTTGGTCTCTTGTCACTGAAGTTATGTTGAGCACTAAGATTTTTGCCTTTCTAGGTTCAGACAGAGCAGTCACAATCTGAAATGGAACGTTTCAGGGTGACTGTAGTTCTAAAGGATTGAAGATAGTTCATTTGGAAATGTTTCCAAATTTTGTCTGTGCCCCCTCTGTAAAATTGCATCCCCAGAAACGTTGTCTGAGAAAGTATCTTTCACGGCACGGTGGCTCAGTGGTTAGCACCACTGCCTCACAGCGCCAGAGACCCAGGTTCGATTCCACCCTCAGGAAGCTGTCTGCACATCCTCCCCACGTCTGTGTGGGTTTCCACCAGGCACTTGAGTTTCCTCCCACAGTCCAAAGATGGGCAGGTTAGGGGGGGATTTGCCATGCAAAATTGCCCATAGTGTGCACACTAAGTGGGTTAGCCATGGGAAATGCAGGGTTACAGGGATAGGGTAGGGGGTGGGCCTGGATGGATGGTGCGGACATAATGGGCCAAATGACCTGCTTCCATGCTGTAGAGATTCTGTGAAATAGTTCCAGTTGGGAATAAAACGTTATGGTGTTTAAATGACTGTGCCCTACCTAGGAATAACATGATGGTAAATGTGTTGTCTCCTTATGGTATTTATTGTAACCAAACTGCAAACCAGAATACAAAGGGGTCATAGGATCGGTAACCTAATTTCGTTTAAACAGTGCTCCCCAAACATGTTACTCCTGTGACCTCACCCCTAGGTTGAGGATTGCTGTGACCCCTTGAACAGGAACTGTGCGAGTGGGGTGGGAGGGGTGGAGCTGTAGAATGGGAGGGGAAGGGATTGTGAAGGGGTGTGAGAGAGCGTGGGGACCTGTTGAATGCGGGGGAGGGGATTGTGAAGGGGTGTGAGAGAGCGTGGGGACCTGTAGAATGGGGGGGGGAGGGGATTGTGAAGGGGTGTGAGAGAGCATGGGGACCTCTAGAATGGGAGCGTGGCTGCCATTGCAACCTTTCCTGCCCATGAGCTTGCAACTCCAAAAGCGTTAGCTTGGAATCCTAGCTGAGCCCTTGACCCCCCTCTGCTTGGGGAAGCCTCGCTATATATTTTCTTTTTATCAACGATGCTAAATGGCATGGAATAAAAAGCTATAATCTAGAGAGGAGCAATGTACAATGTGGGATTTGAAGTTGGCAATATGTTCCTTCCAATGAGACAGCTGTAAGTCTAAGAAGCTCGTAAAATCATTGTACAGTGAGCTTTCGAAGTCTTGCTGAACAGTGGGCATGGAGAATTAAAGAGAAATAGGAAAAAGCAAAGACTGCCTGAAGGAGCTGCAGGGAGACAATAAAATGTAATAAAACTTGGCTTAGGAGGAGCTGAATGTAGCTGGTAAAATTTAATAAAATGGCCCGGAGGTGTTAGAGAGAGGCTCCAATATAATAAAAAGCGAATGGGAAAGTTACAATCTACCATCAGAGGCAAACAGAGAAAAGACCTGGAAGAGTATTAGCAATAGATTAGAATGGAATTTGATATTCACATCTTAACAGTAGCATTGAGAAGATTAATGGTGAAGGAGGAATGGGGTAATCACTTCTCGTGACATTGACCTAGTTGCGGTCACAAAGCAGACACTGTTGTCTAATTACTTTATTTTGTTTAACAGATGGTGGGTTTATAGCTGTTAAACTGTACAATAGCACAGCACTATTGTATTTATTGAGTGCAAAACGTCGACTAACAGTGCCACCATCTGTGAGTTCCAGTCTTGCCTTCCCAATGAGCAGTATCTCGCAAGCGCAGCATCCCATAATCCTCTTGCATCACCTGTCCCCAGTTTTCATCCGAACCCTGAAAGCTGTGACCCTTGCCACCTCCCCTCCTGCCCTGCAGTAAGGATGTTTCACCCTGGTCTGAGGCAAGAACCAGGGATCACAGTCTCAGGGCACGGGGTAGGCCATTTTGAATTGACATGAGGACACCTTTTTTTCCTCTGAGGGTGGTCAGCCTGTAGAGTTCACCATCACAGAAGATTGCGGAGGCCAGGTCAAGAAAAGGATTGATATATTTTTAGATTTTAAAGGCATCAAGAGTTATGGGGAGAAAGTGGGAATATGACATTGAGACAGATGATCAGCCATGGTCATATTGAATGATACAGCAGGCTGAAAGGGTCAACTGCGCTACCCCTGCTCCTATTTCCAACCCCCCCCACCCCATGCTTCTAACTCTCATACTTACTTTCTGGAAACCCATATCTCCTGGGAGTTCTGATACAGACTGGATTCCAAGAGCCCACACAAGTTTAGAGCTGCCTCTGGAATGGAATCCCTACAGTATGGAAGCAGGCCATTTGGCCCATCGAGTCCACACGAAACCTCTGAAGAGCATTTCACCCAGATCCACCTCCCTACCCTATCCCTGTGTCTCCCATAGCTAATCCATTTCCTGCACAGCTTTGGACTGTGGGAAGAAACCCATGCACACACGGGCAGAACATGCAAACTCCACACAGACAATCCCCTGAGGGTAGGATCAAACCTGGGATCCTGGTGCTGTGGGACAGCAGTGCTAACCACTGAGCACCATGCCGCCCAATTTGTTGGGACTCCAAATCTCCATGGCTACGGAGTAATCGGACTGGCAGGATGGTAAATCCTCTCCTTTCGAGGGGATTTTTGTGGGGTTTATCAAAATCCAGTCGCCAGAGCTGTCCTCCATGGTCTTGTAACAATGTACAATTATAATTTTTGGTAGCAAAATTAGAAGAATATCAAATAATGGAAGCTGCGGTATATTGCAAATTTGAAGCATCTTGTTATGCTGCGTTCTCTGGTAGGGAGGTGTATATAAAGTTGGTTTAATAATAGCCGCCTGAGCATTTGTTAGTACAACATACAATAAAAACTTCTGTGATTAGACAATCCACTGTTAACCAATACCAGGACAGAAGGCCCCACTCACCAAGGTAACAGTGCCAAATAGCACACAGGATTGCAGTGGCATGGTGGCTCAGTGGTTAGCACTGCTGCCTCACAGCGCCAGATACCTGGGTTTGATCCCATCCTCGGGTGCCTGTCTGTGTGGAGTTTGCACATTCACCCCGTGTCCATGGTGCTCCGGTTTCCTCCCACAGTCCAAAGATGTGCAGGGTAGGTGGATTGGCCATGCTAAATAGCCCATAGTCTTCAGGGATGTACAGGTTGGGCGAATTAGCCATGGGAAATGCAGGTTATGGGATAAGGGGGTGGATCTTGCGTTGGATGCTCTTCAGAGGGTCAGCATGGACTGATTGCCCTGCTTCCATGCTGAAGGGATTCCATGGTCACTTATTTCAACTTGCAGGAACTAAACTAATGCAGGAGAGATTTGAATGGGTCTGATCATCTGAGAGTCTATGTAGTGACTCCACTGTCAAGGTAGATTTGAGATCTGAACAAGACTGTATCTCAATGCCTATCCTTCTGTGGCCTCATCAGTTTTTAAATCTCTTCTTTACTCTGTAACCTTATCTACAATCCTCTGAGATCTCTGCATGGCTCAAATTCTGGCCTCCTGTGCATCCTCAAGTTTAATTCTTCCACCATTGGAAACTGGGCCTTCAACTCTTCGTCACCAGCACTGAAACTAACCCCCCCACCACCAAACCTCCCATCTCTCTACCTCCACTCTCCTTCTCTAAGGTATTGTGTTACCCCTTTAAACAAGCTTCTGGTCATCTGCCCTGATAACTCCTTACACAGGACTCAGGGTCCAAATTTTTTGACAATGCACACATTTTGGAGAGTGCGATTTAGTTACAAGAAATACAAAATAAACATGGTTGAGTGGTTATCCAGGTGGACCTCAATCCCGCAGCAAAAAGTCAAGAATGAAAACAGAACCAGTATTTTACTAAGTGGAAACAATGAGTGAGAATGTAACTTGTTTCACATTTCTGTTCATTTTTTCGCGGAATAGCGGTAAAATATTTCTCCAGAAAATCATATCTGAACTTAAGAGTATGTGTATATTCAGGAGTGCTGAACAGGCCGAAGGCTGAAGAGATAACTGAATGGGATCTTTTAAGATAATGGAAGAGTTTTGTAGGGTATTCATAGAAAAAAAAATGTATCCACTTGAAGGAAGCCCTAAAGAGGGGTTGAGAGAAATACCTCTACCCGACAAACATAAAAATGTGGAACATGGTGCCACAAGGTGTTATTGAAGCAAATTGAATGACTTCTATTTATGTAGCACCTTTAATGTAACGATCAGGAGTGTGATGGAATACTCCCCACTTGCCTCGATGCGTGCAGCCCCAACAACACTGAAAAACCTTGACACCGTCCAGGCCAAAACAGCCTGCTTGATCAGCATTACATTCACAAACAGCTACTCCCTCCACCACCGATGCTCCATAGCAGCAGTGTATACTATCAACAAGATGCACTGCACCAAAGATCCTCAGACAGCACCTTCCAAATTCATGACCACTTCCATCTAGAAGAACAAAGGGAGCAAATACATGGGAACACCACCACCTGTAAGTTCCGCTCCAAGCCACTCACCATCCTGACGTGGAAATATATCGCCGTTCCTTCACTGTTGCTGGGCCAAAATCCTGGACTTGCCTCCCTAATGCCATTGTGGGAGCAATCAGGGACAGACAATTAAATGCTGGTCAGCCAGACATGCTCACATCTTGTGAATGAATAAATTAAAAATTTGACAGTGCTTCACAGGACTGTTCTCAATAAAATGAAACAACCCCTGATCAGGAGATGTTGAGGGGGATGATCAAAAACTTGTCCAAAAGATAGATTTTAAGGAAAGTAGAGCAATGACGAGTCGGGAATGTTTAGGGCTTAGGCTCTCAGCAGCTGAAGACACAGTCACCCGTGGTGGAGTGATTCAAGGGGAGGTGATGGTCTAGTGGTGTTATTGCTGCACTGTTAATCCAGAGACCCTGGTAATGTTCTGGGGACCTGGGTTCAAATCCCACCACAGCAGACGGTGGAATTTGGATTCAGTAATAAGGAAAAAGTCTGGAATTAGGAGTCTAATGATGACCATGACTCCATTGTCAATTGTTGGAAAATCCCATCTAGTTCACTAAGTCCTTTAGGGAAGGAAACTGTCATCCCTACCTGGTTTGGCTTACATATGACTCCAGACCCACAACAATGTAGTTAACTCTTAATTCCCTCTGGGAGACTAGGGATGGGTGATAAATGCTGCCTAGCTACCAATGCCATCATTTTGTGAATGAATAAAAGAACACTGAGGAAGCTTAAGAAGCCAGAATCAGATGAGTAGACTTTTTAAAAGCTGGAGCAGATTACAGTGATAAGGTGAGACAATGATTTGAAAACCAGGACAAGAATTTTAATTTCATAGTGTCTCTTAACCAGGAGCCAATCATCTATGGATCAACAAAGACAGGGGTGGTGGGTGACTGACTCTTGATTGGGCAGAAAAGTTGCCCCCAAGTTCATGGAGGATAGATTGTCAGGAGTGCACTGAAATATTCAAGCCTGGAGGTAACAAAAGGTTCATCAGCAGATGGGCTGAGACCATATACAGAGTTGTGCGGTGTAGGGGGTCTCTTAAGATGAACCTGTGCTGGCGTACGAGGGGCAAGGTGATACCCGATAGGCTGAGATGAATTTGACTGGGAGCTGGCGCACGTGCAGATCAAACAGTCCCTGGTTTCCTGTGGCCCTTGAGAAAAGGCACTGGAAGCTGTGCAAATGGAAAAGAACAGTTGGGCTGCAGATAGCTTTGTGACGTGCTTTGTGCCACGACTGACTTCCAGAACTCTGCTGTAAGCAACGTGGAGGAAAACTCATCTTTAAGAAGTCCTCTCTGATATTGTTTTCCTTGCATACACTAAAACAAAGCACGAGAAAAGCGGCTTTATGAAAGAACAGGGCAGTTGGAAGCATGTGATGAAACATCAATACATTCCAACAGAGTTGGCAACTGTCAGCAAAAATGGAGTCTTTCAATTCAGTGGAAGATTCTGCGAAGATGATTGACAATTGCATATTTCTTCGGTAATGGACACAAATAAGAATAGGGTCAGGGAGGGGTTGCAAAAAATGAAGGGATTTTGAATGTCTGGTGAACGGGGAGTGGTTTAATGTCTCATTATGGATGTTGAATGTTTGCAGGGGGGATGTTTCGACGTGGCAGACAGGATGTTCTTCAGCATCAAGAAAGAGTGGGAGTCATCCTCCAGAGACAACATGAGTGATGTCAGAGAACTGATCCCGGACTTCTTCTACCTGCCCGATTTTCTGCTTAACCATAATGCCCTCGAATTTGGTATGTATGTATGTTAATCAGCTGTATTGAGAAATCAGTCCAACAACCCTTTACAGCATCTTAGTACTTGACATTCAACAAATTATTTCGAGTGTAATCATTGTAAGTGAAGCAGTCAACACAGCCTTTGAGATGGATGACTGGTTACTTTGTTACTGTTGGCATAGAGTCATACAGCATGGAAACAGAGCCTTTGGTCCAACCCATCCACGCCGACCAGACATCCCAATCTGACCCATTCGTATTTGCCAGCATTTGGCCCTTATCCCTCTAAACCCTTCCCATTCATCCAGATGCTTTTTAAATGTTGTAATTGTACCAGTCTCCACCACTTATCATCTGGCAGCGCATTCCATACACGCACCACCCTCTGCTTGAAAATGTCGCCCCTTCGGTCCCTTTTCAATCTTTCCCCGCTCACCGTAAACCTATGACATGTAGTTTTGGACTCCCCCAACTTGGCTATTTACCCTATCCATGCCCCTCATGATTTTATAAACTTCTGCATGGTCATCCCTAAGCCTCCGACACTCCAGGGAAAAAAAGCCCCGGGCTATTCATTCTCTCCCTCTAACTCAAACCCTCCAGTCCCAGCAACATCCTTGTTAATCTTTTCTGAACCCTCTCAAGTTTCACAACATCCTTCCTATTGAAGGGCGACCAGAACGGTAGTAGTACTCTAAAAGTGGCCTCACCAATGTTCTGTACAGCTCCACGTGACATCCCAATTCCTATAGTCAATATTTTGACCAATGGAGGCAAGTGTGCCAAGCGCTTTCTTCACCGCCCTGTCAACCGGTGACAGCACTTTCAAAGAACTATGCAGCTGCACCCTTAGGTCTCTTCATTTGGCAACATTGAGGGACGGATGTTGTCTGGGAATCCCTGCTTTTTTTCATGTCCGATGTAGTATTTAATGTGTGCTTGATTAACTAGACAATCCCAAAGGGCACACAGAGCATTTTCGGAAGACCTGAACTCCAGATACATTTGGATAACTGCAGTTTGTTGAGAATCCCTTGTGTGGTGTCGGCTAGATGTTTGCACAGTTGCAGAGTGAAGAGGGATTAACAGTGTAATATCCTGCATTTGCCTCCCAGCATTGTTGAGTGCCAACCTGTTTTTCCATGAAATCCACAAGGAGCAAGTTTGGAGCTTTGCTCAGTTCCAGGGACATTTACCACATTGCACGTGTGATTTTTCAGAGTGGGCACGGTGTGTGGAGGGCAGTGCCAAGCCTAGTGTGCCAGAAATCTGAGAATTAAAACCAATCATACTGAATATGCTTTGCAATAGTTATCCACAAAGTTAACACTCACAATTGGGGTACAAAAAGCATTTTGTTATCCATGAAAATTTTTAAACAAAATATGTAATTTTCAATATTTGTTGTGCATATTTCATGCCATGTTTTGATGTTGACACTGAATCTGCTTTATATCAAAGGTTCCATGTTATGAGTTAGCACTTATCGAAAAACATTAACTGGGAATAGGAGTGCTGAGATTTCAGAGCCTGATTTGATTTGAATGGTTAATTTTTCATGGATGTTCGATCACTTTGACCACCAATTTATAGAGGCATACAGCTCAGAAACAGACCCTTCAGCCCAATTAGTCCATGCTGACCAGGTTTCCTCAACTGTCCTAGTCCCATTTGCCTGCTTTTGGCCCACATCACACTAAACCTTTCCTATCCATGTACCCATCCAAATGTCTTTTAAATGTTGTAATTGTGCAAGCCTCCACGACCTCCTCTGGTAGCTTGTTCCATAGATGCTCATTGCCCCTCAGGTCCCTTCTAAATCTTTCCCCTCTCACCTTAAACCTATGCCTCTAGTTTTGGACTCCCCTACCCTGGAAAAAAGACCTTGACTATTCACATTATCCATGCCCCTCATGATTTTATAAACCTCTGTAAAGTCACCCCTCAACCTCCTACAAATGAATTCCTATCTTGAAAGGATCTGCTTCAGAAACACCAACTTAATGTGCTTATCCTATTAGAAGCTACTTTCCTTAAAAATAATAAATTTTGGAATCAAATCCAGATAGTATTTCTGCCTTTCGGTGGATCTGAAGCAGCGCTCGTGCATCTGTGACTGTTTACAAGACCCATGATAAAGCTGCCGTTATAACAAGGAGGATGGTTGGTTCATACAGTCTCCAGTGAGCTTAACATCCTCTTAGTTGGACCAAATGTTGGCAAGAACTGTGGTTTCCTGCTATGAAAGAGAATCTTGAGTAGATTGATAGAGGTGCATAGGAGGCTATTCAGCATCTCAACTTATATCCACTATTCAGTGAGATTGTGTTTGACCTTTGACCTAGTGCCATAAACCCCTACATTCACCTGTAATTCTTAAGGCCTTCATATAACAAAACTCTATGAATCTCAGACTTAATATTAGGAATAAAATTAATGTCACTTACTGTTTGCAGTTGAGCTCCATTTTTACCATCCTTAGTGTGCAGAAGAGTTTCCTAGCTTCATCGCTGAAAAGCTTAGCTCCGTTATCAGCTACATCCCCTATACTTACATTTCCGAACTGGAAGAGATAGTTTTTTTTATTCATTGATGGGATGTTGACATCACTGGCTAGGCTAGCATTGCTTGTTCATCTCCGGTTGCCCCAGCGAAGGTGATGGTGAGCTGCCTTCTTGAAACACTGCAGTCCTTGCCATGCTGTTTCAGAGAGAGTTCCAGGATTTTGACCCAGCAGCTACAAAGGAACAGTGATATATTTCCTAGTGAGGATGGTGTGTTGTTCAGAGGGGGACTTATGGGTGGCGGTGTTCCCATATGTCTGCTGCCCTTGTCTTTCCAGACGGTAGAAGTCAAGGGTTTGGAAGTTGCTTTCAGAGGAGCCTTGCCATGGTATTCCAGTGTATCTTGTAGATGGCACACACTGCTGCTATTGTGTGTTGGTGCTGAGGGGACTGAGCATTAAAGGTGGTGAATAAGGTACCATTTGATCAAGCTGCTTTAACCTGGATGATGTTGAGTTTCTTGCATGTTGTTGCAATTGCACCAATTAGGCAAATTGGGAGTATTCCATTGCATGCCTGACTTGTGCCTTGTAGGTGGAGGACAAGCTTTGGGGAGTCAGCAGATGAATTATTCACTGCAGGATTTATAATTTATGATTTACTCTATTAGCCAGAATATTTATGTGGCCAGTCCAGTCCAGTTTCTGGTCAATGGTAACCCCAGCATGTTAGTTTGGGATTCAGTGATTGAATGTGATGGTTGGATTCTTTCATTGGAAACGATCTCTACCTGGCATTTGTGTGGTTTGAATATTACTTGCTACTCTTCAGCCCAAGCCTAAACGTTGTCCAGGTCTTGCAATATTTGGACATGGCCCGCTGTGGTATCTGAGGATTCGCCCATAATGCTGAACATTGTACAATCATTGATGAACATCCCCACTTATGACCTTTACGATAGAGGGAAGGTCATTGATGAAGCAGCTGAAGATGGTTGGGCCTGGGACACTACCCTGAGGAACTCCTGTAGAGATATCCTGGAACTGACTGACTGACCTCCAATAGCCACAACCATATTCCTATATGCTATCTAACCTATTAACAGTACTCACTCTATATTGTTTATTTTGGTGCAAGGACTTCCAAATTCTGTGTGTGGCACCGACATTTAAAACCAGAAGTCAATACATTAGCACACCGATCAGCATGCGTGGAACCTTGGAGAATCCAAGAGGGAACATTGCTGTCAACGCTGTTAATATTTCGTACCCTTCCAACAAACACTAACTACCATCAATCCTGAGGAAGGGTCACCTGACCCGAAACATTAACTCTGATTTCTCTTCACAGATGCTGCCAGACCTGCTGAGCTTTTCCGCAAACTGTTTTTGTTTCTAGTATACAGCGTCCCCAGTTCTTTTGGTTTTTACATGTCACCTTCGAACTTTCAGGGAATACAAAGCTAGTTAGTGTAATGTCTCTTCAGAGTTTAACCCTTAAAGTCCAAGTCGCATCCTGATAAATGTATGCGACAGTCCCTCAAGGTCAATGTATCCTTATCAAGACCTGCCTGCAGTACCTATAGATGTAGTCTACACAGGGCTTTGTATAGCAGTGGCAGATCTTCCACACCATAGTGTTCCAGTCCTCTAGACATTAACATCAGCATTTTTGATCATTTTCTGCACCTGCCTATAACATTTTAATGATTAATGAATATAGACATGTACATAGGGGAGGTAACAGCCTCGTGGTATTATCGCCAAGCTGTTAATCCAGAGACCCGAGTGATGTTCTGGGAGACCCAGGTTTGAATCCCACCGCAGCAGATGGTGGAATTGAATTCAATAAATATCTGGAATTAAGAACTAATGATGACCATGAATCCATTGTTGATTGTCGGGAAAACCCATCTGGTTCACTAAAGTCCTTTAGGGAAGGAAATTGCCATCCTTACCTGGTCTGGCCTACATGTGACTCCAGACCCACAGCAACGTGTTGGACTCTTAGCTGCCCTCTGGTTGGGCAATAAATGGTGGCTCAACACCCTCTTCCTGTGAATGAATAAAAAAAAGGTCTCGACCTCCAAATCTGTTTAGAGCTGTTTCTAACATTTAACTATTTGGTAAGAAGCCTGGTCAATTTAGATAAAAATGCGTACGCAGTTGCCCATATTAATAAGACAAGACTCAGGATTCCATCTGTGTGCCCAATGTATTTGCAGGGTCCATGCAGGATGGGACTACTCTCGGTGACGTGATCCTTCCTCCTTGGGCTAAAGGCGATGCTCAAGAATTTATCCGGTTGCATCGAATGGTAAGTACTTGTTAACAAGCTGTCTGTTGTCCCCTTTTATTGACTGCATTCCTTCTCTAGGCCACCTGTCCTCACCAGGCCAGACTGAGGCTACATTTTCCTGTGTCTAACTGTTAGGACATAACCAAAAGCTGCACTCTGGGATGAAATTAAATTTACAACGGTTAAAACATATGCGAAATGGAATGCAAATGGAATGGGGCAAAACAACAGGCTGTAGAACTGGGAGATGTACTTGTGTGTAGAACTTGTAACCTTACAGATTAGTTGAGGTGGTAAGTGTAATGGCATTTCAAGGGGACAGTAGATAAACACGTGAAGGAGAAAGGAACAGATGGTTGCTGGGACTCTGAAATAAAAAAAAAACAGAAAATGCAGTGAAGAGAAAACAAAGCATGGTAACTTTTCAAATCACTGATTATGGGAATGTTATGCAGATGGATTTAGGTGAAGAGAGGGTGAAGGAGGCTCTGGCGGAGGATAAACACCCATATTAACACATTAGGTTGAAGGGTCTGTTATTGGTGCACATTCTATATAACTATTTTGTAATTTAGAAATGTTTAAAGTGACTACTTTCATCCTAATAATGCAATAATTGCTTTAGACAACCTCAGTCAAATTATTGCAGTTTCTCATTGTCACAGCGGGAAAATGGAAAGAGAATTTGGTTGGGTCAGAGAGCACGGAATTCCCTAGAGCTTTTGGTAATGCCAGGGTTAAATGGGCCTGGTCTGGTCCATGAATATAATGCAGTTTTAAGTGGTGATTAATAACCTCCACTCTCACCTTTGCAAATGCTAATCTGTTAATTGTTCGTCTAAATGGATCAATTTAATGTCTCATTATTTACTGACTACCAGCTTGGCCTGTAGAAATGTCAAACTTATGTGCTATAAACTAGTCCTAATTTGTCTTATTATTGTAATTATAAATCACTCAGGAGCAACAGCCAATTGGATTGTACTGACTGATCCAGTTACACATCTGATACAGTTTAGTGTTGAGAGGTTGCATTTTTTTTTGAGGATGAATTTTTTTTTGCATTTGGCTCATGCTTTCTGCATGCTAGTACAGTAAGCTTTACATCATGGCTTGTGTGTTGAGTGTGGTGGCAATGGGGTGGGTGTGAGTTAGTAAATAGCCACACCACATATTGCCTTGGGGAATTTTACAGCACAAGCAACCAAGGCTGTTTGGCCCATTGAGCCCATGCTGGCTTTCTGAAAGAGCTGTCAGATGAGTCATAGAATAGAATCCCTACAGTGTGGAAAAAGGCCCTTCGGCCCAACAAGTCCACACCGAACATCAGATCATCCCACCCAGACCCGTCCCCCTATAACCCACCTGATCTACACCTCCCTGAACACTACAGGCAATTTAGTTGGCCAATCAACCTAACTTGCACATCTTTGGACTGTGGGAGGAAACTGGAGCACCGGAGGAAACCCACGCAGACACGGGCAGAACGTGCAAACTCCACACAGACAGTCACCCAAGCCTGGAATCAAACCTGGGTCCCTGGCGCTGTGAGGCAGCAGTGCTAACCACTGTGCCACCGTGCCACTGTCCCAATCCCTTGTTCCTTCCCATAATCCTGGCAATTTTTTTTCCCTGTGAAGTATTTATCTATTGTTTGTTTTGAAAGCTACTCTTTTACCACTCGTTCAGGCAGCGCATTCCAGATTACAATAACTCATTTTGTAAATTCGAAATATGCTTCTTGTCTCTGGTTCTTTTGCCATTGGCCTTCTGACTGCTGTTCATTTTCCTTCCAGCAGAAACAGTTTCTTCTTATGTACTCAATCAAATGATTTTGAATTTTGACATGCATTGATTAAAAAAAAATGTTTTTCCAAATCCCATTAATTGGCAATGGTGATGTGCCATTTTCATCCAACACACAACATCCCTGGTGTGCGCCACTCCCTGCAATATAATGGGCTGGCATCTGAAAATTTGGCATTCACCGTAATTGGAACCTTTCCCAGGGTTTCCTGTGTCTTTAGCCAAAATGAAGAGCGCTGGAAATGGGATGTTTTCCTGACTATAACAAACAAAAGGTCTCCTCACTGGTTTAGGAGTGACTGAAGAAAACAAAAGCTAAACAGAAGACAGAACAAGGCATTGTTCCATCTTTTACAGATGTAGAATCATAGAATCCCTACAGTGTGAAAACAGGCCCTTCTAGCCCAACAACTCCACACCGACCCTCCGAGCATTCCACCCAGACCCATCCACCTAATCTATACATCCCTGAACACTATGGGCAACTTAGTACGACAAATCCACCTAGCCTGCGCATCCTTGGACTGTGGGAGGAAACCGGAGCAAACCCACACAGACATGTGGAGAATGTGCAAACTCCACATAGACAGTTGCCCAAGGGTGGAATCGAACCCAGGTCCCTGGTACAGTGAGGCAGCAGTGCTAACCACTGAGCCGCCATGTCACCCCTCATGCAAAAGCAATATTTGGGGAGGTACAGTGGCTTAGTGGTTAGCACTGCTGCCTCACAGCACCAGGGACCTGAGTTTGATTCCACCCTCGGGCAACTGTCTATGTCGAGTTTGCATATTCCCCCTGTGACTGCTTGGGTTTCCTCCGGGTGCTCCAGTTTCCTCCCACAGTCCAAAGATGTGCAGTTTAGGTGGACTGGCCATGCTAAATTGCCCGTAGTGTCCAGCGATTTGCAGGCTAGGTGAGTTAGACATGGAAGATGCAGGGTTACAGGAATAAGGGTGGGTCTGGGTAGGATACTCTTCAGAGGGTTGGTGTGGACTCAATGGGCCGAATGGTCTGCTTCCACACTGTAGGAATTCTACGATTCTAGTGATAATGTCACTGGACTATTAGGCTAGTGATCAATGATTGATGTGGGAGGAATCAGTTTCAGTTCATGAGCTACTGGCACCAATACTGATAAAACAAAGGACTACAGATGCTGGAAATCTGAAAGAAAAACGGAAATTGCTGGAGAAACTCGGCATGTCTGGTAGCATCTGTTGGAAGAAAGTGCAGTAATCTGTGGGGTCCAGTAGAGCTATGTGAGTTTACAAAGCAGAGGGTATGGTGGCACTATAGAGCAACTGCTTTAGTACGCAGTTTGGGACAGCTAAGGACAGAGTGTACCTAAAAGCTGCAAACTGGCTCAAATGGGAAGAAAATTGTAAAAAGACAAAACACAGTGTTTGGAGCAAAACAAACAAAAGAATGGCACAAACAGAAGTGAATGGATATGATCTTAAAGCCATTATTGAAGCATGGTTACAAGGAGACCGTAGCTGGGAACTAAATATTCAGGCGTATGTGACTTCTTGGAAGGATAGACAGGAAGGAAAGGTAATGGGTTAACTTTTTAGCGTGAGATGGAATACGTAACTCAGCAAAAACTGATTTGGATCAGAAGATGTAGAATCCATAAGGATGGAGGCAAGAAATAACAAGGGGAGCAGACACTTGTGGGAATATTCTATAGGCCCTTGTTAGTAGCTGTCAGACAGAGAATAAATCAGAAGGCAAATGATGACATGTGTAAAAGGCAGTACATTAGTCATGAGTGACTTTAATCTTCATGTAGATCGGGAAAATCAAATTTGCAAAGATAAACATGAGGAAGAATTCATAGAGTGTATTTGGCATGGTTTCCTAAATCATCATGTTGTGGATTGAATTGGGGATCAGGCCATCTTTGATCTGGTAATGCGTAATAAGGCAGATTTAATAAATTACCTCAGAGTAAAAGGTCTCCTTGAAAACAGTGACCATTACAAAGGAGAATTTAGAATTACAAAGTTGAAGTTGAGAGTGAAAAACTTGGGTTGGAAACAACTGCATCAAATTTAGATAAGGGTACAGGCAGTCCCTGGGTTGTTGATGGGTTTGTGAGTCAATTTGTACACAAGACGAAACATAATGGAGGACAATATAAAGCAGCTGTTGGTAAGGACAGGAGATGTTCTTATGTCAGATATTTAAAACTACGCCCTATATAGGATAGTGTTTGTAAGTACGAGCCTTCATAAATTGGTAACCCCCTATAATTACATACAGATGAAGGTAGAGGTGGCTGTGGACTAGGGAGGGGGTTTTAAGCTGAAAAGATGTTTGAGAAACAAGGGGAGGTGTTTAATGAAACAGTCATGACTCACAACAAAGGTATAATCCTAGGGAAGGCAATAGATTGTAGGAAGGGGATAAACCAATCATGGTTAACCAAGGAAGCTAGCGATAGTATCAAATTGAAAATAAAACGTACCCTGTGGCAAAAGTTAGTGGTGAGCCAAAGGATTGGGAAAGCTCTAAAAACCAGCAAAGATGACCAAAACAAAGAGAGAGAAAATAAACTTTGACAAAGATGGTAAAAACATCTTGAAATACATGCAAAGTAGGATAAAGGTCAAAGTGTACATAGCCCCCTTACAGAATGAGGCTAGGGAAATAATAATGAGGAGCCAGGAAATGGCAGACCAGTTGAATAAATACTTAACATCGGTCTTCATGGTAGAAGACACTAATAGACTTCCAAAAGTAATAAATAATCAAGGGACTGGAGGGAGGATGTCTCAGGATAGCAGGATACATAGAATAACCAGCATTACTACTAAAGGCCAACAAGTCCCCTGGACCTGATGGGTTGCATCCTAGGATATTAAAGACAAAAACAGTGAACTACAGGCCTGTTAGTTTAATGTCGATTAGTGGGAAAAAGTTGGAGCCTATTCTAAAAGATGTTATAGTGGAGCATTTAGAAATATAAAATATAATCAAGCAGAGGCAGCATGGCTTCAGTAAGGGAAAGCCATGCCTGATAATTTGACAAACATTCTTTTATAAGGTAACAATTAGGACGGATTAATGGTAACCAGTTTGGATTTTCAAAAGGCATTCAATAAGGTACCGCACATTAGGCCACATAATAAGATAGGAGCCCATGATTTTGGGTGCAGTATATTAGCACGGATGGAGGACTAGCTAACTATTAGAAGACCGTGTTGTGACTAAGGGGCATTTTCAGCATAGCACCCTGAAATTAGTCGAGTGCCACAGTGACCAGTACTGGGGTCACAATTATTTCAAATATATGTGCAGGACTTAAATGAAGAAAGTGAATGTGCTTTTGCCAAGTTTGTGGATGACATAAAAACAGATAGGAAGGCAAATGCTGAGATGACACAAAGACTTGGCAAAGGGATAAGACAGGTTAACTGACTGGGTAAAAGCTTGGTGGAGGAAAGATAATATTGGAAAATGTGTGGTTGTGCTCTTTGGCAGGAAGAATGGAAGAGCTTGGCATTTAAATGGAGAAAGACTACAGAAAGCTGCAACGCAGAGGAATTTGGGATTCCTCATGCATGAATCACAAAAAAACTAGAAAGTTCAGCAGGTAATGGGGAAGCAAATGGAATGTTGGACTTTATTTAAAAGGGAATAGAATATAGAAATAGGGAACTCTACAAGGCAGTAGTTAGACCTCAACTAGATTACTCTAAATGGTTTTGGCTTTTGTAAGGAAAGATATATCAGCACTGGAGGCAGTCAAGAGAAGTTCACTAGTTTGATACTGAATATGGAGAGATTTCCTTATGAGAACGGTTGAGTAGTTTGGGCCTGCACTCATCACAGTTTGGAAGAATGAGAGGTCCTTATTGAAATATATAAGATTTTTAGGGAGCTTGACTGGGTGGATGTAGAGAGATTTGTTTCCCCTTGTGGGAGAGTCTGAGACTAGAAGGCATAAACTCGGAGTAAGGGGTCACCCAAAAAAGAGAAATTTCTTCTTTCAGAGAGTAATGAATCTGTGGAGTTCTTTACCAGAAGTGGCTGTTGAGGCTGCATTATTAAGAATATTCAAGGCTGAGAGATTCTGATTTTTAATCAGTGAGGGAATCAAGCGCTATGGGGAAAAGTGTAGCTGAGGATTATCTGACCAGGCATAATCTCATCGAATTCCAGAGCAGACCGAATGGGCCAAATAGCCTACTTCTTATGGCCTCCTAGTAATCTATTGGCCTAGGATCTGAGTGATTCTTGTTTAAATCCCACCATGGAAGTGTGTTGAATTTAAATTCAATTGTGAAATTTAATTCAGATATCTCCATATATTATGTCTGTCTGTCTGTCTCTCTCAATCTGTTTCTCTCCCTCAAACTTGTGAAAGGAAAACCCCAGGATTTAAAATTGTTTTTCTTTTCTTCTTTATTCATTCACAGGATGTAGGCTTCCCTGGCTAGGTCTGCATTTATTGCCCACCGGGCAGTTAAGAGTCAACCACATTGCTGTGGGTCTGGAGTCACATGTAGGCCAGACCTGGTAAGGTCAACAGTTTCCTTCACTAAAGGACATGAGTGAACCAGATGGGTTTTTCCTGACAATTGACAATGGAGTTATGGTCATCATTAGACTCCTAATTGAAGTTTTTTTTTAAATTATTGAATTCAAATTCTACTATCTGCCATGGCAGGATTCGAACCCAGGTCCCCAGAACAGTAGCTGGGTCTCTGCATTAACGCTCAGCAATAACACCACTAGGCCATTGCCTGCCCTTAAAAAGCTAGTCTCGGCAATGGTGGTGTGAAACATTAATTGCAGTAAAAATCTATCCGGTTTACTAATGGCTTTTAGGAATGGAAATCTGCCATCCTGACCTGGCCTGGCCCATGTGTGACTCCAGACCCACAGCACTGCCCTCTGAAATGGCCCCAGCTAGTCACTCAGTTCAAGGGCAAATAGAGACAGGCAATAAATGGTGTCCATGTTGACAATGAGCAGATTTCATGAATAAGTAAAGAAATTAAATATTTAACAGATATGAAGCGTGTCTAATTTCTAAGAAAGGTGCAACTGGTAGAGTTAGAGAAGTAAAGGTAGCTCAGAACTCACACTTTTGAAATTTATACAATAATTCAGTTGCTGTGCAGTACCATTCCTACATGATATCCCTTCTCCTGGTGGCCTCATTATGACTGTTAATTATACTTTTATGTTTGGCACTTGTTCAATTCAAAACATCCAGCTTATCTTGGCCAAAACTACAGCCTTATTGGGATGTTATTTTTACCCGTCTGATTTCTCTTACTTTTTTTCAACTCTAAAAGGCAGCGTCTCACTCTGCAATCTGTTTCCATGGGTGCTGGCAACTCTCCAATACTTCAATTATACAACCGTTCTTTTTGTCTAGACAGTTGTAACAGCAGGACGTTCAACTACTGGAGCGTCATAGCAGAGCCCAATCTGGTTAGCATAAATTGTTTCCTGCACGATGACAGTGAATGTACTTTTTTTTAAAGAAAACAGGCTTCATTGGCTAAAACGCTTTGAGGTCTTGAGTTCATGAAAGGTGTATTTGAAATGCAAATCTTCTTTCAAATACAATTGTACCATTAGCTATATTAGAATGATTTTTCAACTGTTCAACTTGGATATAGTTCAAATGGGTCCGTTGCCTCTCTAATTTGATGGTAACCTAAGAACAAAGAGCGCATAAGAACAAGAGAGCTGCTGGAGTTAATCATATACAAACCTGCACCAGCAACTGATCCGATCATGGACGATCCTTGGTCATAAGACGTAAGAGCAGAAGTTGGTCATTCAGCCCATCGAGTCATGTCCGCCATCTAATGCAATCGTGGATGGCCTTTGGCCTCAATTGCACCTTCATGCCTGTTCCCTATATCGCTTGAGAGCCTAAGAAGTCAAAAATCTGTCTACCTCACATACTTAAATGCTTTTTATTCATTCATGAGATGACAGCTTGACTGAGTAGGCCAGCAGTTATTGCTCATCCCTAATTGCCCAGAGGGCAGTTAAGAGTCAACCACATTACTGTGGTTCTGGAGTCACATGTAGGCCAGACCAGGAAAGGATGGCACTTTCCTTCCCTAAAGGACTTTAGTGAACCAGATGGGCTTTTTCTAACAATCGACAATAGATTCATGGTCACCATCAGGCTCTTAATTCCAGACTTTGTTTCTTTTTATTGAATTCAAATTCTACCATCTGCCATGATGGGATCTGAACCCAGGTCCCCGGAACAGTATCTGGGTCTCTGGATTAACAGTCCAGGGATAATACCACTCGGCCATTGCCTCCCCCAGACATACCTAAAAATGGAGCATCCACAACCCATTGGAGTAGGGAATTCTGAAGGATTACAATCATTTCAGAGAAGCGATTTTTGCCTCATTTCACTCCTTAATGAGGCTCAGCCCTCGTGTTCCAGATTCCACAGCTAGGGGGAAGCTACTTTTCTGTGTCTAACCTGTTGAGGTCCTTCAGGATCTTGTATCTTTCAATGAGAATATAGATCCAGTTTTTCTGTTAGCAGCCAGCCCACTTACCTCAGGAACCAATCTAGTAAATCTTCTCCATCACTTCCAGTGCAACTATATCCTTCCTCAGACATGAAGACCAAACCATGTACATTACTTCAGGTGTGGTCTCAAAAAGTTCTGTAAAACTGTAGCAACAATTCCTTATTCTTCCATTCCCCTAGCAATAAAGGTGAATATATCATTTGCCTTTCCAATTGCACGCTGTACCGATATGCCAACTTTCTGTGCTTCCCGTCTAGTTTTCTCCAAATATTAATATTTACAAGTTTCATGCCTTTTAAATAATAATCTGCCTTGTTATTCTTGTTAAAAAAAATATGATAAATGAAATGCAAATCCCCCCTCAAATACAGTTTTACCATTAGCTATAATCATGATTTTTCAACTAACCAGCTTGGAGGTGGTTCAAATCTCTCAGCTGCTTCTCTAATTTGGTAAATAACTTAGCACATCCCCACATAATACTCCATCTGCCTTGTTCTTAGCTTTTTATTTAACCTGACTATTTTTTTTGCATCCTCTTTGTGTCCTCCTTGCAGCTTACGTTGAAATCAAACCTGCGATAATCCAGCACAAATCTGCACTACAAATGTAAGGAGTTCATGGCTTAACTGGCCCATTGATGGTGACTGCTTGAGCACTTTGGAACTGAAGCCTACCTTGACCCTGAGGGGTGCAAAACTGGGGGCAGTCCAGGATTTCAAAGGAAAAGAATATGGGTGCTCACTTTATGAAGGGAAATTACACAAAATGTCATTGGAGATTACTGTAGACAGGAAAGAAATATTTATTCAAATGGAAGAGAAAACCTGAGTAATAGCATTCCATGATGAATTTGGTCAATTTACTATCATTACGTGGACATATCAGAGATCTAGGCTCAAGCCACTGGGAGAATGCTGGTGTTGTCTAACCTTAGCCTGCAAACTGGAATTTCCTGTGTTCTTTTCAAATAGGCTACACAGAGTCAGTCATTCACCCATCGATCAATATTAACTGTACAAAATTAACATCATGGAAGCTACTTGATCCTTCTACTGCAAAGAACCTTTGATCTTATGTTTGTTGTGGAGCATAGAAACAACGTGCGTATTTGTATCTGAAATTACTGTAACTGTAGGTTCCTTGTTAAAAGTACTTAATGTCTGGTGTGTCAAAATTCCGCCACCTAACCAAACTTTTCCAAGCAATGTTATACCCCTGCAGGAGATCAGTGTGTCTCCAATTCTGGGCTAAGTAGGTTCCTGATTTTGATTGTCCCACCTTGTTTTTAGCTAAAGAAGCCTCCCTTCCCTTCCTAAACCACTCCACTCCTCTACCTTGTTCTAGGAACTTCTTAAAACTTACTTTTGTGACCAGTTTTTCCCACTATCCCCTTGTCTGTTTAGTTACGTTAAGGGCATCAGGCAATATGGTGTTGGGAAGTAGAGTTCCATGCACAACAATCTTGGGTTGCGTTTGGGTAGATGCATAGGTAATAATGCAGTGTGATAGCCCTTCCACCTTCCTTTTAGTTTTACTAAGGATTCTTCACTGCAATATTTAGTTGACCAGATATTAACAGCAGTTCCTGAATGCAGTGGTTAGGGTGGCCACAGACAGTCACAATGAAACTATTATTCAGACACAGCTTTACATTCAGAGACAGTACTAGTCTACTACTAGGTCTGCTCCTGGCACATCATATTTAAGAAGGAAGAAAAGAACATGTACTTAATTAAAACTTTCATATCTGATAAATTACTTTGCAATCATAGTCACAAAGAAATGTGGCAGACATTTTGGGTTGACGAACAGGAAATTAGGTCATTCATTTTAAAGATGTCAGTTGAGATATGAACATTGGCTAGAAAACCAGGAGAACTCTCCTGCTTTTCCTCAGATAGAATAGTAGGAAGGATATTATTAAACTGGAGAGGGTTCAAAAGAGAATTACCAGGATGTTGCCAGGAATGGAATGTTTGAGTTATAAGAAGAGGCTGGATAGTCTGTGACTCTTTACACTGGAGTGTAGGAGGTTGAGGGATGATCGTACAGAGGTTTACAAAATCATCAGGGATATGGATGAGGTGAATGGCAAGTATCTTTTCCCTAAGGTAGGGGATTTCAAGACTAGGGGTGCATATTTTTAAGGTGAGAGGAGAAAGATTTAAAAAAGACACGTGAGGCAATTCTTTTCAGTGAGGGTGGTTCGTGTGTGGAATGAACTTCCAGAGGAAGTGGTGGATGCGGGTACAGTTATAACATTTAAAAGACATTTGGATAAGTACATGGAAAAGAAATGTTTGGAGGGATATGGGCCAAGCACAGGCAGATGGTACTAGTTTAGTTTAGGATTATGATCAGCATGGACAGGTTGGACTGAAGGGTCTGTTTCCATGCTGCATGACTCTATGACTTTACTTTCATCTGAATAGGCAGATTGGGCATACATCTAAAATTTCATTATAATTATAATTTGCAAATGCAACACTCCATCTTTCAACCTACCAAATAATTGGCTAAGTACTTGGGAAAGAGTTGAATTAATGGCCCTATAATGCCGACTTCACCCAAAGCCATATAAAACACTGCTTAAAGCTTTTCTGATGAAGGGTCTAGGCCCGAAACGTCAGCCTTTCTGCTCCTATGATGCTGCTTGGCCTGCTGTGTTCATCCAGCCCTGCACCTTGTTGTCTCGGATTCTCCAGCATCAGCAGTTCCTACTATCTCTAAAACACTGCTTATGTAATGTTAGAAGCATCTAATTTTGGAATAAGTGTGATCCCTTAAGGATAACACAACAGTACCTTTAAAAATGGCTTTTCAGAAATGAACAAACAAACAGAAGGCAGTTTTGAAATTACGTCATTGACATTAATAAAGTGAAAATGAAAGCCAGGCTGAAATAGAGTGATGTTTAAAGACTAAACGGATACTTTCTTGTCTCTTCTCTCCCTGTAGGCTTTGGAAAGTGATTATGTCTCTGCTCATCTCCATCACTGGATAGACTTAATATTTGGTTACAAGCAGCAGGGTTCAGCAGCAGTTGAAGCTATTAATGTTTTCCATCCTTACTTCTACGATGACCAGGTTGATCTCCGTAGCATCAAAGACCCTTTGAAAAAGACTACCATCATGGGTTTTGTCAGTAACTTTGGGCAGATCCCTAAACAGGTATAAGTTTAAAGAAAAACCGAAAGAACTGCGGATGCTGTAGTTCAAGAACAAAAATAGAGTTGCTGGAAAAGCTCAGCAGGTCTGGCAGCACCTGTGAAAAAAAAACTCAAGAGTTAATGTTTCGGGTCAAGTGACCCTTCCTCAGAACTGAGGAAGAACAGAACGGTCCTGAGGAAGGGTCACTGGACCCGAAAAGTTAACTAATGTTTTTCTTCACACGTGCTACCAGACCTGCTGAGCTTTTCCAGCAACTTCTGTTTTTGTTCCAAATTTGAAGAGTCTTTTGATTTCTAAGTATTAACTGGTGTTTTCTTGTGCACTGGTCTATGCTTAAAAGACGGAAACTAAATGATGTGAGTTTGCCTGCAGCAGGGTATTTTACCTGATGTGGCACTGCCTATGTTATCCCTTGTACCATAAACAAGGCATGGATACTGTGGTATTGAAGAATGTAACAGATATTTATTCCAACTGACTTTTATGTAAAAACATTACATTCACAGACACGTTGCTGTTTGGGATAATACTAAACGGTTACATTACAACTGAGGAGCATGCTTTTAGTAGCATATCACGCTTCAAGTGACCCCAGGGTGAGGTGGAGTATGTGAACTTTATACCCTCAGGTCACATGGTATGACATAGGGTTGATATCTTGAGTATGGCTGTTAAAGGGAGACTGACTTTGAGACATCGCACACCCATTAATGTGGAAAAAAAGAATTTGCCAGAAAGCAAGGGGACTTTGACTAGGAATCTCCTGGGGCTTCTCGTGCTCCATTGCTGGGATGTTATTGGGTTGTATTAGAAACCCCATTTTCACACATCAGTGGGATTTTCTGCTATAGTACTGTCAAAGTTACAATAATGAAGCAGGAGCAGCTCTGAAGAAATTTTAATCATTCTGCTCATCTCGTATCAGGAGTTTGTTGGTGAGTAAGTGCCGGAAGACACAAACATCTTGGGAACTCTTCTGTTGTTTATATCAGACAACTTCTTTCTTATGGGATTGAAATTTATCCAGGAGAATGTCGGGAATGACTTTAAATAATGTTAGCCGCAGGATGGGATAGAAGAAAGTAAATGTTACTTGAAGTAATGCTGTAAAAATGTGTGATAATGGATTGACTACCCAATATCAAGGAGCCCTAGCAAAACTGGAATCAATGGGAATCAAGGAGCAAACTCTCCACTGGTGTAGTCATACCTGGCAGAAAGGAAGATAGTGTGGTTATTGGAGGTTAGTCATTACAGCTCCAGGACATCTCTGCAGCTGTTTCTCAGGGTAATGTCCTAGGCCCAACCATCTTCAGCTACTGTATCAATGACCTTCCCTCCATCATAAGGTCAGAAAAAGGATATTCGCTGATAATTGCAGGATATTCAGCACCATTGTGACCCCTCAGGTTCTGAAGCAGTCCATGGTCAAATGCAACAAGATCTGGACAAAATCTAATCTTAGGTTGGGAAGTGGCAAGTAATATACATGCTACACAAATGCCAAGGTATAATTATCTCCAAAAAGAGACAATCCAGCCACCACCACCCCCGCCCCCCCCCGGCTTGACATTCAATGATGTTACTATCACTGAATCCTTGACTATTAACATCCTGGGAGGTCACCATTGACAAAAAACTCAACTAGACTCACTGCATAAACACAACGGTTACAAGAGCAGGTCAGAGGCTGGGAATACTGCAGCGAGTAATTTATCTCCTGACTCTCCAAAACCTGTCTATCATCTACAAGGCACAATTCAGGAGTGTGATGGAATACACCCTACTTGCCTGGCTGGGTGCAGCTCCAATAACACTCAAGAAGCAGCTGGCTGGATTGGTACTACATCCACAAGTATCCGTTCTCTCCACCACCAAAATTTGGGAGCAGCAGTATGTAATATCAACAGAATGTACTGTAGAAATTCAGCAAAGGTCCTCAGACAGCACCTTCCAAGACCACAACCACATCCAACTAGAAAGACAAGGGCATCAGACATTTGGGAACACTGCCATTTCCAGGTTCCCCTCCAAGCCACTCACCGTCCTGACTTGGAAATATAGCGCCGTTCCTTCAGTATCACTGGGTCAAAATCCTGAAATTCCCTCCCTAATGGCATTGTGGGTCAACCCACAGCAGGAGGACTGCAGCAGTTCAAGAAGGCAGCTCACCACCACCTTCTGAAGGGCAACTAGGGATGGGCAATAAATCCTGGCCAGCTGGCAATAAATTTTTAAAAATCAATGGAATAATACATTTAGGAGACTGTATAATGGCCAGTCAATCTGATATCACCACTTGCTATATCTTTCCAATCAAATCAGCACCCTCTTTTCATGCAGTATAAATGGTTGTTCTCTTGGAGATTTGGTATTCTTGTGATTCTGTCCTGATGAGAGCACAGTTTGACAGTGAGTTTTCCTTTTTCTCAGCAATACTAAATTTAAAATTGTGTCCAAGATTCCCAATTGGCTATCTAAAGGCTGTTCCACGCTGAAGCAGTGGGGTTGACAGCAGATGGATAATTCTGATTTCATCATCAACACTGTGGAATGTCAAGTTATCTTTCAGTTGGAGCCTCACATTTTAATGGATCATGTGAACTCCCTACCAACTTCTCAAGGGCAATTATGGATGGGCAACAAGTGCTGGTCTTTTTATGATATTTTTTTTTTTTAAAAGGCTGCAATTAATGCTGGGATTTTTCACAGGCTTTGGGGATGGGAGGGGTACGGTGCACTGAAGGAGAGCAGGCCCCAAAGCTTCCATTGCTACTGCACTGCTCATGAGCCATTTCGGAGGTGAACAGGTTGAACAATTACCTACTACTTGTGCAATTGACGGGATTAAGCAACTTATTACAGATTTTCACTTGTGCTGACTGGAATGTTCTTGCTGGACAGATGGGCCTCTCACAATGGAGTATGTGTCCCTCAACGTCTACTGCCTGGCAGCTACGGCTTTCTTTATATTAAATTATTCTGTCTGGTCTGCAGAGGATATCTCCATATGTTCTGTCTGTCTGTCTGTCTCTCTCTCAATCTGTTTTTCTCTTTCTCTCTTTCTCTCTCTCTCTCTGCCTCTCAGTCTGTTTCTCTGTCTCTCTTTCTCTCTCCCTCAATCTCTCACTCCCTCAAACTCTTGAAAGGAAAATCCCCAGGATTTAAAGTTGTTTCTCAGCTGCTCACTGGGTCAGAATTCAGTGGCAGATCCTGCAAGCCTAAAATTTCAGTTTTCTACACCATCCCCAACCCAACCCAACCCCAACCCCATCCCCTCCTGCCTACTCCAACATAGGAAGCTAATACACAGCAAGTGGGTAGACAGGGAAGAGTTGAGGCCATGATCAGGTCAGTTATGATCTTATCAAATGGTGGAACAGGCTTGAGGGGCCAAATGGTCTACTCCTGCTCCTTATTCATATGACATCATGTACATTACAGCTCTTGGCTTATTGCAATGAGAACCCAATGTTGTACCAGTACAGGAAGTACAGCATAACTGATTCCCAAGGAGCTAAGGGCCTTTATTTAGGAGTTTTGACAAGAGAAACTCAAACATTTGCCCAGATTGTGTCCATTCAGAGATTGGAAACATACAGTAGATGTTTTGGCAGATTGCTTATATCCAGTGTGAGTGACTACAAGTTATTTCTGAGAGCTCATCTCCATTCCACATGACGTCAGTTAGATAGAAAGGCCAGCAAGTGAACGTGTCTCATGCTTTGTAAGATAAAGAGATTCATGGCGGCTTTCTTTTTCAGCTGTTCACTAAAGCTCATCCTGCACGGAATGTCCAAGGAAAGCACTCTTCAGGAAAGGACTCTGCTGCCTCTTCACCTGCCACCCTGCCCTTCTTCTACCACTTGCCAAATCTGAGGTCCTCTAGTGTGAAAGGTATTTAAAGTATAGATCTATGAGTCTGGTTATGTCTGTCTTTGACAATGCTGGACATTGTCAACTGACTGTAAACTGATCAGTGAAACTCATTCAGGGTGCAGTTGCTTGCAAACAATGGCTCCATTCTCCCCCACCCCTTCTAAGGAGTGATTTTAGCTGATTTCATGTTAATGTTTAGACAGATAAAACTGATTCAACAAGTATTAGCCACACAAAGTGACTTGGTAGGTCACACTCATAGATCACTCGAGTGGTGTTACCATTGTAATCATTACCCAGTAATGTTATCTGTATATGGTGTGATGTCTTAACACCGGGCATGTAGCACTCATTGTCCATGCTACTGAATGGAGAAAGACCACTTGGGGAACTATCACATCAAAGTGCACCCAACCTGGTTTAGTGCTGTCAGGAGCTGATGGGAGCAAAAGGCCAAGCCAAAAAGTGTGGTCTTTGGAATATGTCACCCATCAAGCAACAGAGGGTTGTATACAGGCAGAAAGAAAACATGGCATCACTATTAGATGTAAAATAGAGAATTTATTCAACTTCAGTGATGCCATGAACTTTCCTGTGGTCTGGGCCCCTCAAGGTGGACCCAATGATTGTTGAGAAGGCAGGTGAGAATCTGACCCATGGGGCAGCACCTGCAGTGATTGGAGGCAAGCACTAGGGAGAAAGCTGTCCCCATGATATCTCTTCCCAATGGTCATTATCCCGGTTCGGAGCAGGGCAAACTGCGTCCTTGTTTCCCCAGTACCACAGTACATTGGGGACAGTGTTCCAACTCTCTTCAACAATCCCCTGTGTAACCGTAAAACAGAAAGGCTTGCATTTATGTAGTGTTTTTCATGATATTTCAAAGTACTCTACACTTATAAAAGTAAGCATATTAGCGGTTGCGTTGTAGGATTCTATGTTTATTGTATAGAATTGCATTTGAGTCTGGCGCTGTAATGCGGCAAGTGAACTTTTCACTGTACTCGTTTGAGTGCATGTGACAATAAAGCTCATTCAATTCAATTAAAGCTAATTGAACTGAGTAATGTATGTTAACTGGGGATTCACTATAGAGAAGAAACTGAATGGAAATGGTTGGGAGGCGCAGGATTGCGATATGCATCATTGTAAATTAATGTATATAAGGTTTGCTCCACTTGTTTCCATCACCATGTGGAATATAACATCTTATTCCTCTCCCATAATGTTTTACTCAACCTATTTCACACAGAGCAATTGAAAGGAGCTGTTGGACATATTGTACACACGGACAAGGGTGTTCTTGCTGTGGAGAAGAATAAATTGCTGATACCACCAGATTGGAGCAAATTATTTTGCTGGGGATATGATGACTTCAGCTGCGCTCTGGGGAACTATGGTGCTGAGAAGGTATGTGATGTTGTGACTAGCTCAAAGTCAGGATTGTTCAACCCTTCTTCTAGATGACATGTTAAATCAAGGTCCTGTCTGTCCTCTCAAGTGGTCATATCTCAATAAGATAATTAAAAATTGACGACTAAAGCAGATTATTTGGATATTAGCTCATTGCTAGTTTTCAGATTTTTCTGTGTGCAAATTTGCTGCCATATTTCTTGTATTAAAGCAATAACTATTCTTCAAACAATGCCTTAATGACCATTATGTGCTTTTGGATGTGCCAAGGTCCATAAGACCATAAGAAATAGAAACAGGAGTAGGCTGTTCACCCCCTCAAGTCCACTCAGCTTTTCAGTAAGATCGTAGCTGATCTGACATTCTTCACATCTACTTTCCTGCCCTTTCCCCGTAACCCTTGATCTCAGTCCTGATCAAGAATCTCTCTATCTTAGCACAAAATCTATACAAGGACTCTGCCCCCACAGCCCTCTGCGCAAGGAGTTCCTAAGACTCCCAAATCTCTGAGAGAAGAAATTCCTCCTCATCTCAGTCTTAAATTGGCACCACTTTATTCTGAGACTATGCTGTCTGGTCCTAGACTCTCCCAATGTGGGGACACATCCTTTCAGCATTTACCTTGTCGAGCCCCTTAGGAATCCTAAGATTGTAAACAACCATATATAAATGTAAGCATTTATTCAAGGAATACTGAATTAGATTTGTAGTTTAATTGGAGATAGTTAACTAGTGTTTATGAAAGTATTCATTGGATGTAAATTAACACAATAGTGTCTCAAGGTAAAAACGCAGGTTGATATCTAGTAATAGAGTCATAGAGATATACAGCACTGAAAAAGACCCTTCAGTCCAACTCGTCCATGCCAACCAGATATCCTAAATAAATCTAGACACATTTACCAGCTTTTGGCCCATATCCCTCTAAACCCTTCCTATTCATATACCCATTAAAATGCCTTTTAAATGTTGTAATTGTACCAACCTTCACCACTTCCTCTGGCAGCTCATTCCATACACACACCACCCTCTGCATGAAAAAAAATGCCCCTTAGGTCTCTTTTAAATCTTTCCCCTCTCACCTTAAACCTATGCCCTCTAGTTTTGGACTCCCCCACCCTGAGGAAAAGACCTTGTCTATTTACCCTGTCCATGTCGCTCATGATTTTATAGACATTTATACGATCACCCCTCAGCCTCCAATGCTCTGGGGAAAATAGCCCCAGTCTATTCAGCTCAAATCCTCCAACTCTGGCAACATCCTTGTAAATCTTTTCTGAACCCTTTCAAGTTTTGCAACATCCCTCCTATAGCAGGGAGACCGGAATAGCATGCGGTATGTCAAAAGTGGCCTAACCAATGTTCTGCAACATGGCCTCCTAACTCCTATACTCAATGTACTTACCAATAAAGACAAGCATACCAAATGTTTTCTTCACTGTCCTATCTACCTGCATCTCCACTTTCAAGGAACTATGAACCTGCACTCCAAGGTCTCTTTGTTCAGCAACACTCCTAGGACCTTATCATTAAGTGCATAAGTGCTGTCCTGATTTACCTTTTCAACGTACAGCACCTCACAGCTATCTAAATTAAACTCCATCTGACACTCCTCTGCCCATCTGATCAAGATCCCAATGTACTCAGGGGAAACCTTCTTTGCTGTTGACTACACCTCTAATTTTGGTGTCATCTGCAAACTTACTAGCCATAGTCAGAACATCACTTTTGAATGTGTTGATTAAGACAACAAAGATCTAAAAGATTCACAAGGATGTTGCCAGGGATGAAGAGTTTGCGTGACAGGGAGAGGCAGAACAGACTGGGGCTATTTTCCCTGTAGCTTTGGAGACTGAAGGGTGACCTTATAGAAATTTATAAAATCACGAGGGGCATGGATAGGGTGAATAGCCAAGGGGAGGGGAGTCCAAAAATA
This sequence comes from Rhincodon typus, assembly GCF_021869965.1. Classification (NCBI taxonomy): domain Eukaryota; kingdom Metazoa; phylum Chordata; class Chondrichthyes; order Orectolobiformes; family Rhincodontidae; genus Rhincodon; species Rhincodon typus. Next base: position 9,746,336 of record NC_063365.1, read on the forward strand.
GACGGCATAGTTTAAGGTGAGGGGGAAGGATTTGAAAGGCACCTGGTGGGCAACTTTTTCATGCAGTGGGTGGTACATGTGTACAATGAGCTGCCAGAGGAAGTGGTGGAAGCTGGCACAATTGCAACATTTTAAAAGCATCTGGATGGGTAGATGAATAGGAAGTGTTTAGAGGGATATGGGCCAAATTCTGGCAAATGGGACTAGATTAATTTAGGATATCTGATCAGCATGGATGTGTTAGACCGAAGGGTCTGTTTCCATGCTGTACTACTCTATGGCTATCTCTAACCATTGGCTTTTAACACCAGGGAGAGCTTCCCCTGCTCTCCTTTGAATAATTTTATGGGCTTACTTACATTCATCTGAGTAGGTGGATGTGGTTTTGGTTTATGGTGTCAGCTGGAGGAAGGTATGGCTGACTCGGCAGCTCCCCTTCATTATGGAACTAGAGCATCAGTCTGGGTAACTGGCGAGAGGGTGAAGAACTGGTGAACTGAATTGCGAAACTGAGCAAGAAAGGGGATTGCATACACTATGCTTCAGTGTCAGGAGGAAACAGGAAGCGGCTAATGCTATTGTTTCAGTCATTTGTACACCACAAAGTGATACAAGATTTTTGAAGAGTTGACGACCAACTGGATTGTCTTACATTGTAATAAAAATGATATTGTATTTCTGCTGCAGACTCTAACTGTATTTGAATGTCTGTCGGACTGGGGGCAGTGCCTGTGTGCTGCATGTCCAAACACGACAACTGTTATCACCGGAGGGACAAGCAGTGTTGTCTGTGTGTGGGGAATCTCAGCCAACAAAGACAAAGCCAAAAGCATGATGTTGAAAGAGGTACGTGACTATTGTTTTCTGCCAGACTGCATCTGCTGTCTTGATCTAGCCTGCATGCTCCCACTGCTTTGTTGCACGTGATCTCACCTGGGACAAACTTTCTTCCATGTTTGGACACAGTTTACTGACTGAAGTATTGCTGGAATGTGTTGGCTAGTATTTAGGATTTGGTGGTTCACACATACCAACCATTTGCAGCCTCGGCAAGTGCAGTTTCCAGGTCAGCTGCTGATTTCAGACTGGCTGAAACTACCTTAGAATGCATCAGCACTTTCTGCGTTGATATCACAAGCTCTGGAGGGACTTGGTGTCAGAATAAAGAGCAGTTAAGTTGGTAATAGTAGTAATTTGAATAAATTAACCATTGTCTGAACACTACAAAAGCAAAGTGACTATCAGCAAACACAGGAATTAGTCACTGCAACACACCTTCAGAGAAGTTGGGACCCAAAACCCAAGCTTATACTTTATCTGAACCCATTAACAATTTTGAATGGCGTCGATTTCAATTTTTGTGTTCAAAGGGTCACAACTAATTGAAGCACAACTATGAACTGACCGTCAACTCGTCCGTTTTTCACTGCTCTTTGTATAATCTGCTTTCTTGTTCCGTTACATAAATCAGACAGTCAGACCACTTTTCTCTCGCCTGCCTTGTTGGTTGACCTTTGTTTCCTGCTTGCTCTTCCTATGACATATCGATGACCAGAAACTGAGCTGCACCATTATAAATACTTCAGCCACAAGAACAGTTCAGAGGCTAGGAATCCTGCAGTGAATGACTTAGTTACTGTCCCAACAAAAGCTTGTCCACTATCTAGAGAACACAAGTCAGGTGGGTAATGGAATACTCTCTACTTGCCTACATGGGGGCAGCCTGACAACACTTGAGAAGATTGACACCGTCCAGGGCAAGCTAGCTCACTTGGTTGGCACCCCGTTCACCACCTTCAGCATTCATTCCCTTCACTGACACACAGTGGGAGCATTGTGTCGCATTTACAAGGTGCACTGCAGTAATTCACCAAGCCTCCTTAGATAGAACCTTCCAAACCCAGAAGGACAAAGGCAGCAGATACATGGGAACATCACCATCTATAACACATTCCCCTCCAAGTCACACAACATCCTGACTTGAAGCTATTCCTTCACCATCACTGGGTCAAGATCCTGAAACTCCCTTTCTGACTGGATTGTCGATGGCTGAAAACAAAAATGCTGGAAATCGCAGTGTATCAGGCAGCAACCATGGAGAAAGAGCAAGTTAACGTTTCAAATGTAGCTGACTCTACATTAGAATTGAGCAATCTAGACTCAAAATATTAGCTCTCTCTCTCTCCATAGATGCTGCCTGACTGGCTGTGATTTTCAGCATTTTTAGTTTTCAGTACAGATTCCAGCATTTGTAGTAATTTGCTCCTATCAGGATTGTCAATGTCCCTGCACCCCAAGGACTGCAGCAGTTTAAGACAGCTCACTACCACTTTCTCTAGGGTTTTTAGGAATGAACAATAAACGCAGGCCATGAATTCTGCCCAAGGTTAGTCTGAGCAGGGGAAGAACTTTCAAATTGATGCCATACAGAATACTGCCGTGAAGGTTTATCTTTGTTGCAGCTACTACTCCAAATAAAATTTATATATACTGAGTGAAATTGACCTCTCTCTACCTCTTTCTTCCTCTACCCCACCCCCAGCTCTCTCTCTCTCACTCACACACACCACACATCCACACATCAAAGTTGAGTACACTTTAATATCCCATAATATGTGTGAAATAAACAAATGTACTCAATCTTTTACTGAAAATTAAACGAACAGTGAGGCAAGCTCACAAAGGTCATTCGGTTTCACCGTTTGTGGTCAATGAAGCCAACAAGGAGTGTTCCCTGAGTCCAGTTGTAATTCATGTCTGTAACCTATATGCCACCATGGTTTTCTGTGTTACTTTCCACAGAAATCGCCCCAGTTATCCTTAATTATCAAAGAAAGGTCCGGAAGCTACAAGTCTAGGACTGTTGCACTTTCTCTGATGCCAATGTAATTATAATCTTATTAGAAAGATGTAGAGCTTTTTCAGGAATTCAGTGATGAATGGAAAAGTGAAAACAAACTAACAACAGGAAATTAACTTTTTAATAAAACTAATTATTGTACTTTAGTTCTTTTTGAAATCGAACATATGTTAATCATTGCAGTATAACTTTCTGTTAATAGGTGTGTAGCCGTGCAATCTCTGTTATGTTCTTAATTGATTTCCAACAGAAATATTAAGCAAACATATATATTCATTGTTGTTAAGGTGAATAATAAAAAATCTTTTTAAAGGATACTGAATGTTAATTTCATAGACAACAGAATCCCAGACTAACATTTGAATGAATTTAGACATTTTCCTTGCCGCAGCTAGACTTTAGTTTAGCAACAAATAAATATAAAACAAATAATTTATTAAGAGTGATGTATTTTGGTGACAAATAGGCATGTTTGCAATGTGGTTGAATAGTGTAATCAGGACATTGGAATGTTATAAATGTCAGCTTGGCTTAGTGTAGTATTTTCTGCACTAAGTTGGATCTGTAAACTGGAAAACACCAAAAGACATCCACCCTACCCCAATTAAGGAATTGCCAAACAAGATTTCACTTCTTGCAACTTTTACTTTAATACAAATCTGAACCAAGGTAAGTTAAGCATAAATTAGAGGTTATTTTAGTTAGTATATATAAATTTTGTTTGGAGAAGTAGCTACAACAAAGGTAGACTTCACAAATGTTTGAGGCAGTATTCTGTACGGCATCAATGTCAGAGACACCGCTTTTCCATGCTCAGACCAAACTTGAGCAGAAGTCTAGTCCCTTACCTTCAAGGACCTATTTTTCGCAGGCAGCAGTGTGCACAATCAGTTTAATGTCATGCAATTTTGAAAACAATGGTGCATTTTCTTCCATAGCCTTCTCAATTTTCAACTTTTATCAGTTATGGTGGCATGTATCTAGCAGACATGCCTTAGCTTTGCATGATATTAACAATCCTGGGCATTCATTCACTTTGGAAGAGAAAGAAACTATGGTAATAATTCTGTGCATGGTTCCTGACCATTCAAGAATCCAACTCTCTGACCCGCCTGCCTAATTGTTAGTGCTCTCAGGCTTTTTCCTTCCAACTTTCCAACTATTCATTTCTCTCTTCATGTGTATGCCTTTTGAATATGAACTTCCTCCCAGTTGGTACTGCTTCCAGATCAAGGGTCACCAGGACACAGTGGAGAAGCATTTATTGTCCAATAATTAGAACGGATCCTTTACAAGTGATACTGACTCTCAAAATTCCTTTTCAAACATTTCTAAAATTTAATTACACCAACAGTTTGAAATAATTGCAAATTTGGTGTGCCCTCTTCCCGAAGACTCTCTTTTCTGACACCAGAGTGGTGTAGTTCGTACTCTTGCATTCGTTTCCTGTCCAGGTGGGGGAAAATATTAAAGATCGAAATGTCTCAATAGTTATTTATTCTTTGCTGTAGGTACTTCATGGACATATAGAAGCCGTTACTTGTCTGGTGGTGTCGTTAACTTACAATGTGATTGTGAGTGGATCTCGTGACAGGACATGCATCATCTGGGACTTTAACACACTGACTTATGTCAACCAGCTTCAGCAACACGAAGCAACAGTTTCTGCTGTCTCCATTAATGACTTAACTGTAAGTTCCATCTCTCCATCCCTTTTCTGTTTGTTCAAAGTATATAAAAACAAAACATGCTGGAGAAACTCAACAAGTCTGGCGGCATCTCTGGAGAGAGACACAGAGGTAGTCTTTCGAGTACAATATGAATTTTCTTTAGAACTGAAAAGGGTTGGAAAATCATGATTTTTATGTTGCTGACAAAGGAGGTAGAGGTTTGAGTGGAACAGGTCTTGAGGATGGACAGAGCGAAAGACAAGGGATTGGTAATGGTGGTGAAGGAGAGCTGGAGATGTAAAATGGGCGTAATTGAAGGTGTGAAAAGGAGGAAATCTGTCTACAGAAATTCTGCAGAGAAGAAACTGAAGAAGGGTCCAGACCGGCAATGTCAGCTTTCCTGCTCCTCTGATGCTGCTTGGCCTGCTGTGTTCATCCAGCTCTACACCTTGTTATCACAAATAAGATATGGCTGAGGGTGGTAAGAAAAATGAATGACCAAGACCATGCTCTGAACTTGTGGAATTCAACATTGAATCTAGAGGCTATAAAGTGCCTATGTAAAAAATGAGGTGTTGTTCCTTCAGCTTGCATTGTGCTTCATTGGAATACTGTAGCAGGTGCCAGATGGAAATGTTAGCATGGGAGCAGGATAGTTTATTGAAATGGAAAGCAATTAGAAGATGGGGATCATTCTTATAGCCTGAATGGAGGCATTCCGCAAAGCAGTCACCGAGTTTGTGTTCTGTTTTGCCCGTGTAAAAGGGAAATTTCGGATTCCAGTGTTATGCTTTTATTTGATTGTTCAAGAGATAAATTTGTTAAAAGTAGTTCTCAGCAGAGGTCAAAGGTGTGAGTACATGGAATGAGATAGAATCTGATGCTTCAGTATCAACTAAATTAGTGTGAGCAATGTTTGTATAAGCATATAATATTTTAGGCCTTAAATGTTAAATTGCAAACAACCAAAGCACCTTTTACACCAATGAATGAAGCAAGGAGCCCCTCAATTCTTGTCCAGTTCTCGACTGAAAATAGCAATGGAATTGATTTGAGAATCTGAAAATAAGTGTCAGCTCCTGGGATTGCTGGGGACCCTAGCTCCCAACTTGGGCTCTGCTTGATGACTGTTTTAATCTCTTGTAACTTTGAATAAATTGGATAAATTTGTCGAGGTCAATTTTGTAAGTGGTCTGCTACTTAGCATTGCTATTCCACACCAAGAGTAAGAAGAAATATTTTCCTCCAGTCTTGTGAAGTGGACTCAGTGCTGTTTCCTTAAAATGTTGGTCTTTCTCCTGTTTTGGTATGCTCGTTGTTTGTGGGCATGTTGGTGTGAATATGCACATGAGGGTTGGGACTTTCAGTGTGTTTGTGAGTCGATTGCATGAAAGGAAATGCATCATCTCCAAACTTAACACACTGACTTATGGCAGCTGTCTTCTGGGTCGTGAAGCAACGATTTCTGCTGTTTCTATCAACAAATCCAGCTCCCCACTTCCATGTCAGTTAGTTCTCCTTCAGTTCATTATTGTGATTGCCTCTCCTGATTCTATCTCCCATGTGGGCCCTTTTGTTTATGGGTTTCCTACTGGAGGAGCTGCAATCAGTGAATTTACTCTTTGCCCTGAGACTGCCAGGATCAGCTTTTGAAGCATCAAAAAGATGGGAATTTGTGGGAACAAGGGTGGAGCAGATCTTTAAGAAGACTTGGGGTTACAGCTCCAATGGGTGGTATCAGGAAGAAGCTGATTGGGAATATAGTGGGGAAGACATTGAGGTGGAATTCCCTTGGGACTGGAACCACACCATATGAAGATCCAGTAGACTGAAGCCAAAGAAGTAGCAAGTCTTGCTGTTTGCAAAATGTATCTAATTGCATGGTATAATATTGCTGGAAGTACAATTATTGATAACATAAAACTACTTTGCCCTCTTCCATTGTGAGAGGTTTGTGGTTGTCTTGTTCTTATAATGTTTTATAGCCACGGGTGCCATTTGTGGCTGGATAATATCCTCAACTCCACATTATCCTGTAATAAAAATGTATGATATTGCAGGGAGTATAATCTTCTGCAATTTAAAAATATTTGGAGTTAGCTCAAATTTATTCCTGTGTTTGTAGTTTCAGAGATAGAAATGGCTTTGCCATTTATCAGGATGATCTCGCCTTGTTTCAGACTCACCCCGGATTGACATATAAATGACCAACAATCTCTTTAACCAGTTAGATTTAATGGTTGAGAAAGAAACAAAAGAACAATGGAGAAAATGGCAGAATTTTGATTCAAAACAGAAATAGAAATAAAGAAAGGGCTGAAAATCATGAATAAACACTTCATTATATCCCTTTAAGTTGCAATGTATAATAGCCAATGAAAAAGGTGATAAACTCCACAATCTATCCTTGTGACTGTCCTATCTCCTGAAAGCAGAATCCATTTCTCTCTGACAGACTTTTCTTCTCGTGAGTGCATGTGCCAGAAGAATATTAGGATCACTCTCATTGTCCTATCTCGCACTGTCAGAAGGGAGTTTTACTATGAAAGCACAGAAAGTGGCTATTAGCTGATATGGGTTTACTTCCAACTGGCTGTTTTACCTGATGCAGCAACACTGACATTATCTTCTGCAGCATAAGAAACTAAGTGTAGATGTTGTGATATTGAAAAATTCAGCAGATGTTTATGACAAGCTAACTATTTTATACAAGGATTGCATTCCCCAAACATCCCAGTGTCTGAGCTGACATTAAGCTGTTCACTTACAGCAGAGCTAGCATGGAGTATGTCAGACTTCAAGTCTGAGGTAAGGTGGAGTAGCCATTATAAGCTCTGGTCATTTGCTATGACAAAATGATGATATCATGAGCTCTAAGAGGTCTGCCAGTGTTTGTATGCCATGAAAGCTTCTCTCATCTTATTTAGTCTAACCCTATTTGCATGTCCTATTATTTCTCCTTCATGAGCTCATCTAGCTTTCCCTTAAATGCATCTGCACTTCAACTACTCCATGTGATAATAAATTCTGTAGTCTAACTATTATGGACCATACCAGGCCCTCTCAAAATATTTTAAGAAGGTAACCTAGAACTAACTTTTTCTTATTTTAAAGTTAAATGTAAAGTGTCTGTTCCAGATGAAATGGTCAAACTACTTGACATTAAGCAGCATAATTTATTTAAAATACAACCAAAGAAAGAGGAATTTAGTATAACTTAACTCAATTGGAAAACTTAACAAAATAATAGATACGGTAACAATTACTAATTATAGTATCATCCCATACATACACCCCTTGGCAAAAAAGGAAAATTCAGATGCAGATTCTCATATGCAGTTCTCCAATCAGGAGGAAAAAAATCAAGAGAAAATTCAGAGGGAGTAGCAGCCAGGAGACTTTCACTGAAGCTTCCAACTCTGTTGAGACCCCATCTGCTTCTGATGCACCTGAAAAAAAAAACAAAACCCAGAAATCCTAATCTGTGAAAACTGGCCACACCCATTTATTCTGCATTTATACAAAAACCCAAGGCCTCCTAAAATGTTTGCTCAAGTGGTCTTCAGTAGCCAGTTCCATACCTCTTGTTCAGTCTCTCTCTTGAAAGAAACCAGGACTAAATAAACTCCTGACCAACCTCCTATGTAAACAATTGCTCCTAAATCCCCCATTGAATTTTTTTATGATTCTCTTATGTTTATGTTCTCTAGTTTCTGACTTCCCAATAAAGTAGAAACAATTTCCCTACATCTATTGTAACTCGTTGCTTTGTAATTATAAAAACCTGTATTTTGGTTACCACTCTACTTTCTCTTTTCCGGTAAAAACAGCACCAACGTGTTCAGTCTTCTGAGACACTTATACCCTGTCAGTTCTGGTATTATCCTTGCCAATTTTTTTTTTTTTTGCACCTTCTTCAGTAGTTCTGGGTCTTTTGTTTAAATTGGAAACCAGGACTGCGGGATTAGTCCAAGTGTGGTTAAACAAACAAATTTAACATAAATTTCCTGTATTTCAACTATATTCTTAGGGAAATAAACTTAAGCGCTTTGTTTGTATTTTTTCTGGCCCAAGTTAACTTGTGTTCCTATTATTAATAATTTGTGAATTTATACTCCAGATACCATTGTTCCATTTCTATAAAGCCTGTCTATGCAAAATAAGCATGACTTTGCTTGGCTTTAATGACAATAATCTTACATCTGAATCAGGGAGGATGTGACTTGAAGCCCCACTCCAGGGCAGAAGAATATAATATAGGATGACAATTTAGTGTAGTCCTGAAGGAATCTAATGTTTATATCATACAGAGGGCCTGGTGCTCTGTAGACAAAAGGAATTTGTTCAGGCATTGCACTTTTCAATCAAACCAAAGCTTGGCAGACACTGTCCTCTGTTGCACTCCCCATGGCAATGCCCCAACCAATCGAGAGTCCATTTGCCAACCAATCAGCACTCTATTTCTTATGTGGTGTAAATTGTTGTTCCACCCGACACTTGGTGTCCTTGCTTTTGCCCTGGTGAGTACAAGATCAAAACTTTTGACAGCATCTGACTTTTCTTAGAATCATAGAGTTTCCATAGTGTGGAAGCAGGGCATTCAGCCCATTGGGTCGACACCAACCCTCTGAAGAACATCCCACCCAAACCCAACCCCCTACTCTATCCCTGAATTTCCCATGGCTAACCCACCCAGCCTGCATATTTTTTTTTTCAGCAGTATTTGAGTTTCAGCACTGCCAGAGACATTACAATAAAATTAGGATTGATCACTAAACTGCTGGATGAGGCAGCGGTTAGATTGCCTCTTAATGGTGATGGTCATTGCCTGGCATTATCTTATCTATGTTCAACCTGTCATGCCCTGTAAGAATGTTGTAAGTTTCAATTAGATCAACTCATTCCTTCAAAATTCTAGAGAACACGGGTTCCGTTTCTTCATTCTCTGCTCGTAAGGCAATCCCACCATCCCAGGAATTAATCTAGTGAACGTCTGTTGCACTCCTTTTTATCCTTCCTTGGATAAGGAGACCAAAACTGTAGACAGTATTCCAGGAGTTACCTCACCAAGTCTCTATACAGTTGAAACAAATATTTTTACCCACTGTAATAAAGGCAAAATATTGTGGATACTGGAAATCTTTAATTGTTTTTATCCTTATTCCTGTGCTTTAATTCCCTTGATTTGAAGGTCAGTGTATCATTTACCTTATGTATTGATTGTTGCACCAGCATGTTAGCTTTTAGTGTCTCATGAATAAGGATACCCAAGTCCTTTTGTATACCAGCACTTCCCAACCTCTCACCATTTAAGAATTATTCTTCTTTTCTGTTTTTCTGGGGCAAGACGGTGACTCAGTGGTTAGCACTGCTACCTCACTGCGTCAGGCCTCTTGGTTCAATTCCAGCCTCGGGCGACTGTCTGTGTGAAGTTTGCACGTTCTCCCCGTGTCTGTGTGGGTTTCCCCCGGGTGCTCCGGTTTCCTCCCACAGTCCAAAAATGTGCAGGCTACATGGACTGGCCATGCTAAATTGCCCCATAGTGTTCAGAGATGTGTAGGTTAGGTAGATTAGTCATGGAAAATGCAGGATTACAATGAATAAGGCTAGGGGAAGATGGGTCTGGGCGGGATGCTCGTCAGAGGGTCAGTGTGAACTCAATGGGCAGAGTAGCCTGGTTCCACACTGAAGGCATTCTATGCCTTTCTACCAAAGTGGATAACTTCATACTGATTTACATTATACGCTATCTGTCATATCCGTGTCCATCCACTTACCCTGTCCAAGTTCAATGAGGCCTCCCAGCACCCTCCTCACAACCTTCATTTTGTCACCAGAATATTTAAAATATTACAATGAGTTCCCACATCCAAATCATTTATGCAGCTGTTGTCATGATCCTGACCATTGAGCTACCTGAGTAGCAACAGCCTGCTAGCCTGAGAGGAATCCATTTTTCCTACTCTGTTTTCTCTAATTTTGTTTGCTAAGTTTTTGTTTGGAACCTCATCAAAAGCCCCTGAGCATCCAAGTACACCACATCCACAGGTTCGCCTTTATCTATATTAAAATTAACATCTTCAAAAACTCCAAGACTCTCAAACATGATTTCCTTTTTATAAATCCGTGTCAGCTCTGCTAATTTTACCATCATTTTCTAAGTGCTAATTCTCACATCCTTTATAATAGGTTTCAACATTTTCCTTATTACGACATCAAACTAAAAAGTCTTTAGTTCTCCACTGTCCCATTCCTTCCAATCTTAAATAGTGGGGTTGCATTTGCTACTTCCCAATCTGCAGAAACCTTTCCAGAATCTATAAAATTTTGAAAGGTAATTGCCAATGCATTCACTATCCCTATAAACACATTCTTCAACAATCTGGAATTATAGAATCCCTACAGTGTGGGAGCAGGCCATTCAACCCACTCCAACCTTCTGGTGAGCATCCCACCCAGACCACCCTATCCCTGTGACCCTGCATTTCCCATGGCTAATCCACCTACCCTGCACACTATGGGCAATTTAGCATGGCCAATCCCACTGACTTGCACATCTTTAGACTGTGGGAGGAAACTAGAGCACCCACACAGGAAACCCACGCAGACACAGGGAGAATGTGCAAACTCCACTCAAGACGGTTGCCTGAGGCTGGAATTGGACCCAGGTCCCTAATGATGTGAAGCAGTAGTGCTGACCACTGAGCCACCATGCCACCTAGGGTGCAGCATATCTAATCCAGGGGATTTATTAACTTTCAATTACAATTAACTTTTCAAGAAGTATGTCTTTTCTAACATTGATTTCTTCCAATTCTTCAATTTCACAAGTACTTTGGTTGCCGAATATTTCTGGGAGCTTTTCTGTACCTTCCTCTGCGAGTTATGCAGTATAATTAATTAGCTTCACTACCATTTCCTTGCTCTCCTCTATAAATTCTCCTGTCCCCACCTATGATTGGCCTATATTTATCCTAGGTACTTTCTTCGTTATCAAAAGAGGTTTTTACAGTTTGCTTTTATGTTTCATGCTAGCTTTCATTCGCGTTCTTTTCTCCCTTTCTAAACCAGTTTCTTGGACATCGTCTACTAGGTTCTAAATTGCTCCCAGTCCTGAGGCTTAGCACTTATTTTGGCATCTTTATAACATACATCCTTTGATGTAATGCAGTCTTTGCCTTCTTTTATTAGCCACAGTTGATTCCACTTACTCGTTGGGTATTTATGGTTAACGTGGGAGCTAGTGAAAGGTCACAGACCTGAAACATTAAGCGTTTTTATTCTCTCGCCACTGAAGCTGCCAGACTTGTTGAGTATTTCCAGCATTTTCTGTTTTAATTTATGATGTAGGAGCTATGTTTCTTGAAGTTTAGATTCAGGATCACATCATGTAGTGTCAGTTTCTCATTGTTATTGCCTCATTGTAATTTTCTGTTTCTCCATCTCGTTATTTCGCAGGCATAGTTATTTTGAAATGCAAATTCCAAAAATGAGGTGATGTCCCAGTGGTATTATAGCTGCACTGTTATAAGAGAACATAGAAGATAGAACATTACAGCGCAGTACAGGCCCTTCGGCCCTCGATGTTGCGCCGACCTGTGAAACCAATCTGAAGCCCATCTAACCTAAACTATTCCATTATCATCCATATGTTTATCCGATGACCATTTAAATGCCCTTAAAGTGGGCAAGTCTACTATTTTTGCAGGCAGGGCATTCCACGCCCTTACTACTCTCTGAGTAAAGAACCTACCTCTGACATCTGTCTTATATCTATCACCCCTCAATTTAAAGCTATGTCCCCTCGTGCTAGCCATCACCATCCGAGGAAAAAGGCTCCCACTGTCCACCCTATCTAATCCTCTGATCATCTTGTGTGTAAAGAGAGAGACCCGGTTCAAATCCTGCCATGGCAGATGGTGGAATTTGAATTCAGTAAAAATCTGGAATTAAGAGTCTAATGATGACCATGAATCCGTTGCTGATTTTCCTCCAGCTCCACACTGTGCTATCTTTGACTCCAGCATCGGCAGTTCTTACTATCTCTGGTTCACTTATGTCCTTTAGGGATGGAAACTGCCATCCTTACCTGGTCTGGCTACATGTGACTCCAGACCCACAGCAATGTGGTTGACTCTGAGCTGGCAGCTGGGCAAATAGAGATGGCAAACAAATGCTGGCTGAGCTGGTGATGCCCTCATCTTGTGAATGAATTTTAAAAAAAATTAAAATATTATACACCTTTCAGTACAAAACCTAGCCTATTTTAGTCTTCATTGATATCAAAAAGTAATAGTGAACAGGTGGAAAATCAGTTTTCTACCTGATCTGGTGGGTTTGTCACCCACTGAGTTTGGTTAACTTTGCTTCCTTACTGTCTTACATGAGGCTCATTTCTACTGTTGGTAATGTTTTCTCTATAGCCTTGTAAATATTTTTTTTTTTAAGTATTTATCCAATTCCTTTCTGAAAGCTACTGTTGGATCTACCTCCCTCTTCGGCCGTGCATTTCAGATCACAAGAACTCGGTGTGTGAAAATTTGGCCCTTATTTACACAACCAAAACCTTGCATCATTCTCAAAGCCTCCATCCAAGCTCTCCTGAACTCTGCCTGACAGGAAGGTGGATGCTCCTTGGTAAATAAGATTAGGCTGTGCTCACACCTCATGGTTGGACATTCACTGGTTCGAACTCATCCTTGAAGAGCAAGCATTTGCCTGAGGCTTTGTGGGGCAATGGGGCCAGGGAGTGTGGGGGCCAGTGATGTGTGATAGTTTGTGAAACCTGGTAGAACTGTGGTTTCCCATTGAGCTATTGTATTGTACCAAGAGTCGCACAATCGGGATAAAAGGGGCAGGGGGAGTGGAATTTGAGAATGTTCCTGCTCCCTGTGTAACCATGTAGTGCAGGTGTTCAGTCAGCTCACCGATCCCCATTCTGTTACTTCAGGGTGACATTGCCTCTTGTGCAGGGACCTTCCTCTACCTGTGGACAATCAATGGGCAACCAATCGTAAGCGTCAACACGTCCTTGGATCCAACAGAGGGGATTCTGTGCTGCTGCTTCACTGAGGTCCATGAATGGGACTCACGCAATGTTGTCGTGACAGGATGTGCTAATGGCATAGTGCGGGTAAGTGTTACCAGCAGCGGGGAAAGAGCGGGCGCGTTTTGCTCAACATGACATAGTGTCAAAAGGTCAAGTAGGCCTGCGCACCAGGGTTTTCGTGTCATTTTCTCCTGGGAATGTCTCTCCCTCCTCTCCCAGCCTAAAGGAAGGTGGTATCCTGAGAGTAGCAGTATGCAAGAGCTTAAAGTCAACTATAGAAAGCATCACAGATGAACCAAGGTTGTAAATGCCTTGCAAACACTTCAGAGGTCTACACAACTACTACCTGGAATAAGCGAGTTGTTTTTTGAGGAAAGTTTGGACACGCTAGCTAGGCTTGTATCTGCTGGAGTTTGAAAGAGTCAAAGGAGACTTAATTCAAGCACAGAAATCACGACTGGTCTTGACAGGGTGGAGGTGGACAGCATTTATCCTCCTGTGAGTGAATCACTTGCTGTTTACAAATTCAGGGGTCCCCCATTAAGAAGGTGAGATCCTTTTCTCGCAAACAATTGTGCTTTTTGATCTCTCCTCCTGAAAAGACAATGGAAGCAGAGTTTTTGAATATTTTTAAGACAGAGGCACTTAGATCCTTGACAATCAAGGGGATGCAACGTAATCCAGACGAGGTGGGAATGTGGAGTAACTAGGTCAGCCATCAATTTATTGAATGGTGGAGCAGGCTTGAGGGGGCTGATTGGCCTGTTTCTGCTCATAATTCATATGATACTGTCTACGTTAATGTTCACACTCACTAACGCAGTTGGAGGAAGTGCTGGGTGTCGTTTGGAAATGGAGACTTTGGATTTTTCCTCCTTACAAAGCCAGTGCCCCTCAATCCCACTGCCCTGTGGCTGCCGTCTCGTTTGGAATTCCCTGTGTAAGTTACCATTGCTCTGTCCACAATATCAAGACCTTGGTTTGAAAATTTCACGATAAGTGCTCCTGGAATGGCAATGGTGAAATATGATTCTCTAGCCTGAGGGTTAAGAACAGGAACCTCCACTCTCCAATCACACGAATCTCAGCCTTGGCTTCATACAACCCTTAGAGGGGCATGGATTCTGTGTAGCTGCTCTGTTCCGTACCGGGTCTGCACTGAGCCAGGTCTCTTAGCACTCTGCAGACTCTCTGTGTTACCTTTCTGTAGTTTCTCTTCCCATTTAGAGCACATTCTCTTATTCAGAAAAAGGACAATTTACACTGAACAAATATTGTGTGACCCATACACAGCCCATAGCCATCTTCCCACATATTATTTAGCTTTTACAAATGAGGAAGATAAATGCGAAGAACAATAGTTGAAACCTGTTCCGTTGCTAATGCGTTGGACAAATAGATAATTGATTTTGTTTCTTATAATTCTTTAATGAACAATTTTTGGAATTGTTTTGCCTTACGCAGAGAACAGAGCACAACCCGAAGCACGTGCTTTATTAGTCTTCCGTACAAATTGCCTTACTCAAATTTAAAACAAGTGAGTATTGAAACGTTAAACAACTGATTTGGACAGTTGGTGCATCTTTGTGTAAAGGTTCCTTTTTGAACCTTTCTCTGTCTCACTGTGTTCACCTAGTATTTTACCCCAATGTTGTATTCCTTACTGAACAGGATTAATTTGATAGGAACATTCCTGTGTGTCAATGGAGTGAAATGCGATGGATGGTTCTTTCTCTTCCCTCCATCCTCAGCATTTTCAAATGTCGTTTGGTTGCTCTGTCCTCTGTTTTTTTTTCCGGAGACCTCTCAACCCATTGAAATTCCTTGGCTTGTTTCCCTGTTCTTCTGCAATCCTTGGACTTCTAAACCCAAAGAAAGTGTCCGTGATGGTTTTGAGGTAGTGGAATTTCTCTACTGTTTTCAACCTTGGTTCATTGATAGGCCTTGTCCCTCCAATTAGTTCTTTCATTTTGTACATTGAATTTACAGTACTGCAACAGGCCGTTCAGCCCCACTGCTGTCTGCTGGTGTTTATGAACCATGAGAGTATCCATCCAGACTTCCTTCTTCCTAACTCCATCAACATATCCTTCTATTCCTTTCTTCCTCATGTACTAATGCAGCTTTTCTGTAAAGGCATCATCGGTGATTTGCCTCCATTCAGCAAGCCCCACAATCCCCTTTGGATGAAGAAATTGCTGCCGACTTATTTATCGGAGGTGTTGCCAAACAGCATGCCATTGGCTGGCTGGTTTTGTGGTTAGCTCAAAGATTCCCTACAGGCCATTTGGCCCATCAAGTCTGCACCGATTCTCCAAAGAGCATCCCACCCAGAACCACCCCCTACGCTACCCCTGTAACCCTGCATTTCCCAACGCCAATCCACCTAACCTGCACAGCTTTGGCTGTGGGAGGAAACCAGAGCACCTGGAGGAAACCCACGCAAACACAGGGAGAATGTGCAGACTCCACAGGGGAGGCGAAGGCCTAGTGGTATTATCGTTGGACTGTTAATCCAGAGACCAGATAATGTTCTGGGGATCTACGTTCAAATCCCGCCATGGCAGATGGTGGAATTTGATTTCAATAAATATCTGGAATTAAGAGTCTAATGATGACCATGAATCCATTGCCAATTGTTGGAAAAACCCATCTGGTCCACTATTGCCCTTTAGGGAAGGAAACTGCTATCCTTACCTGGTCTGGTCTACATGTGACTCCAGACCCACAGCAATGTGGTTGATCTTAACTGCCCTCTGGGCAATTAGGGATGGGCAATAAATGCTGGCCTGGCCAGTGACACCCTCATCCCGTGAATGAAGAAAGGATTTGCCTGAGGCTGGAATCGATCCTGGATCCCTGTTGCTGTGAGGCAGCAGTGCTAACTCCTGAGCCCCTCAGGCAGCGTGGTTTGTTTTTGTTGCAAGTCTTAAGGAGAAAGTTCATAACATTCTGGATTATTTCCAATTTACAGCTGTGGAAGACAGAGTTTCGAAGATTGCAAGTAACCAAGAATGATGGAGGAAGGCCAGCAGAAAAGAATGGTAACATTTACGTGGCATGTGTCTTACTCACCGGGCACAACAACCACATCGTATGTGATAGTTTACCCTCCACAGACTGTCACTCTAGTTTGACACAGAAGTGGAGAGAATTTGCAGATGAGTTACTGGTTTGCATGGCAACATGTCCACATGCCTGATGACTTCTGTCCTTGAAGTACTGAGCAAGGATTTTAAATATTGGCTGTGTTGACTTATTGCTGTGTGAGATACTGCCTTGGTATCATTGAACCTAAAAGCGGGGAACAACCAAGAACTAAGCTACAAATCAAAAAGAAAATGGGAATCTATAAGCTTATAATAATATTGCTAGTATCCAACAAATGCTACAGTCCCTGTAGTGCCCACTGGGCATGGTTCATTACTAACAAAATGTCACACAACACACGTTCCATCTCCATCACTTTCAAGAAATGGTTTTTTTCTTTTGTATTTTTTGAGTAATGTTTATTTCTGGAATGTGTTGCTGTATTATTGCTCCTCTTCCTTTCCCCGGAAGTTGGGGAGGTGGTGGTAATGCCACTGGACTAGTAATCAATCCAGAGAGCCAGCTCTGGGTCATGGGTTCATTTTCCACCATGGCTTACGGTGAAATCTGAATTCATTAAAAACCATGGATGAATGATTAGCGTAATGACCACGTAACCATTGTTGATCTTCATTCACTAATGTCCATTTAAGGAAGGATATGGCCATCCTTACCTAGGCTCACTCTACAATTGGCTCCATATCCACAGCAATGACTCTTATCTTCCCTTAGAAATGACCTAGAGAGCCACCCAGTTCGAGGGCAGCCAGGAAGAAGCAGCAGATAATAGCATGGCATTTGCTTTCATCTGCAGCAACCTAACGTACCTCCAACTTCCCATGTTGTAGTTGGAAACAAAGAATCAAAATGTTAGTCTGTGGTCCCTCAGTCAGAAGGATGTGGCATATTTGGACCAAAGTTCGTAAGTTCATAAGAGCTAGAAGCAGGAGTAGGTGATTTGGCCCATCAAGCCTGTTCTGCCATTCAATAAGATCATGGCTGATCTATCCATGGTCTCAGCACCTCCCACCTGCATTATCCTCCGAACTCTTAATCACCCTACCATGCAAAAATCCATCCAACTGTGTCTTTAATATATTTAATGAAGCTACTTCTACTGCTTCCTTGGGCGGAGAATTCCATAGATTCACTACTCTCTGGGAAAAGCAGTTCCTCCTCATCTCTGTCCTAAATCTACTCCCTCATCTTGAGGCTATGTCCCCTAGTCCTAGTCTCTCCCACCAGTGGAAACAACTTGCCTGCCTTTATCTTATCTATCCCTTTCATAAGTTTATATGTTTCTATAAGATCCTTTCTCATTCTTCTAAATTCCAGCAAGTTCAGTCACAGGGAGCTGAACCTCTCCTCATAGGGTAACCTTTTCATCTCTGGAATCAGCCTGGTGAACCTCCTCTGTACCGCTTCCAAAACCAGTATATCCTTTCTCGAGTACAGAGACCAGAAATCCACACAATATTTCCAGGTGCGGCCTCACCAGCACCTTGTACAATTGCAGCAGACCCTCCCTGCTGTTGAATTCAATCCCTGTAGCAATGAAAGCCAATGTTCCATTTGCCTTCCTGATTACCTGTTGCACCTGTAAACCAACCTCTAGCAATTCATGTACAAGCAGTCCTAAGTCTCTCTGCACAACAGCATGCTGCAATCTTTCACCATTTAAATAATAATCTGATCCACTATTTTTACTTCCAAAGTGGATGACCTCACAGTAACCAACATTGTATTCCATCTGCCAGACCCTTGCCCACCCACTTAAACTATCTAAATCTCTCTGCAGACCCTCAACATCCTCTGCACCATTTGCCTTTTTACTCAATTTAGTGTCATCAGCAAACTTAGATACGTCACACTCGGTCTCCTCTTTCAAATCATTTATATACATCATGAACAGATGCGGGCCCAACGCTGACCCCTGCGCCACTCCACTCACCACTGATCTCCAACCAGAGAAACACCCATTTATCCCAACTCTCTGCCTTCTATTGGTTAACCAGTCCTCTATCCAAGTTACCAGGTTCAATCCCTGACCTCCACTGGGCTCAGATGAATCAAAGCGTCTCTAGGTTAAGATCAGCATTGAGCTGTTTCCCCCACACACACATACACAAACATACTCTCACTCCTCCAATCGCCACATCCCATCTCCCAGAAAGCGTCACAGTGTAAGTGTTGGATGAAGATGTGATCAGCTTCAGCTGTGACGCCCTCTACAGTTGATAGGTTGCCACTGCTCTCAATTTAGGCTCTTGCACTAACACACAACCACGCAAGCACAGTGCATTTTTAAACACTTCAAAGAAACCAAAGATTACTGACTTCAAATTTCAACTCCAGCTAAACTTGAGCCTGGAGTTTAGGTTCCTTTGGAAAAACCCTATAAACCAGCCCAGAGGCAGTTAATTGTGTTACAAGAATATACAACAAATCGCAGCATAAAAATCTATATGTTCATTTCAAGTTACAACATTAGTCGATCTGTTAAAAGTGCACAGTAAGAAAGGTCATCAATTATAAATAAGTAACTGAACAGAAGTGTGTGCTGGGGAATTGTACAACAGCGCAGAACTTGTCTGGAAATTGGCTAAAGATATATTGTCTATTGTCAGATAATTGGGAGCAACATCTAGAAACAGAAAATGATTCTAAAATCAGCCTCTAATGACGACACAGTAAGCAACAATCACATAAGGGTGTGTGTTGCTACAGGTGCTAGTGGGTTCAACTGGATAATGTAGAACAGTGTAATTGTTTCAGTCCGACGAGAAAATTAGAAGTGGTAGATATAGCCTGAATTTGAAGAGGGTTAAAAACAGAACTCATGTATCAAAACATTTTAGTAAAGTGAGTGAGTGGTCAGTCTATGGAACCGGCTCCCGTAGGAGATGGTGAAAGCTGATAATATTGATTCATTCAAAAACAAATTAGCTCTTTTTCTTTCTGTAAGTAATATTTTGGCATTCAGTGCACAGGAATAATTTGAAGTATAACGTGTGCTGAGTGGAACATTAGGAGGGATAGGTAATTTTGGATCTAGGATTCACAGAGCTCCTCCAACATGGGAGTTTCCTCCTTTCAAATCTGGGTCTGTTTCAGAGTAACATTCACACCACACAAATGCCTTGCAATGACCATCTCCAGTAAGAGACAATCTAACCACCACCCAAAGACATTCAATAGTGTTAACCATCACCGAATCTCCCACTTTCTACATTCTGGGAGTTACCATTGATCAGAAGCTGAACTGAGCTTGCCACAAAAACACAGTGGCTACAAGAGAAGGTCAGAGGCTAGGAATTCTGCCAAGGGTAACACACCTCCTGAATCACCAAAGCCTGTTCACCATCTACAAGGCAAAAGTCAGGAGTGTAATGGAATACTTCCCACTTGCCTGAACGAGTGCTGCTTCAACAACACTCAAGAAGCTTGACACCATCCAGGAGAAAGCAGTCCACATGACTCAAACCTCATAAAGCATCCACTCCCTTCACCACTGATGCTCAGTAGCAGCAGTGTGTACCATCTATGTGACGCACTGTAGAAGTTCACCAAAGATCCTCAGACAGCACCTTCCAAACTTGCAGCTACGTGTGTCTGGAAGTTGAAGGGCAGCAGACACATGGGAACACCACCACCTTCAAGTCCCCCTCCAAGGCACACACCATCCTGACTTGTCACTGGGTCAAAATCCTGGAATTCCATCCCTAATAGCATTGAGGGTCCACCTACAATGTGCGGACTGCAGCATTTCAAGAAGGCAGCTCGCCATCACCTTCTCAAGGCCAACTAGGAATGGGCAATAAACGCTGGCCCAGATCCCACAAGTGAGTGGAACAAAAGTTGATAAGACAGATTCCTATAATTACTGACATAATTGTTATTGTATTATACAAGTATCAGAATGGTAGAAGACAAACTGAATGCGCCTTGATCTTTAATCATTTAAAGTTCCTGTGTTTTATACACACAAACTACTTGTGTATTTCTCTGGTTGGTTTTAATTGAGCTATTAATCCCTTTTATTTACTGTGTGTAATGTCTCTTATGTGAATAATGAATGGGGAGTGTGAGCTGAATTAATTCCACTTGATAACCAATACCTGCAACAATAATTTCTACGTTTGACTTTCTTTTCTCATATGGAAAGCTTGAACACTTGGGGAAACTCGTCACACTTCATACCCAAGCAGATCTGCATCAGACCTTGAGAAACTGCATGATGTGCCTTTTCCTTCCTGACTCAAAGGACATCCATTGTGGAAGTTGGCACAGAGTTTAGGAAGGTTTAGCATTGCCTTGACTGTTTCCTCATGACGCCCATCACCCTTCCCATATTCTGGTACTAACAACAAGTAGCTCATACAGAGCACTGCATTGAGACATGTTTATCACACTTCCTTCAAAATGTGACCCACACCCCCAGCCCTATCTGCCCAGCTATATTTTCTCTCCTTGTCCCACTTTTTGGCATGTGGCACTATATGTTTAGTTACCTTTCCACATCTTACCACAGTCTCCCAGGACAATTTGCTGACTCTTTTCCGTGGATGGAACTAGAATATCAGCAAAATGTTCACCTACAAAGGGCATTAGAATCAATGCCTGTTCTTGCCCGACTTTTTTTTATTTATTCATGGGATGAGGGCGTCACTGACTGGGCCAGCATTTATCACCCATCCCTAATTGCCCAGAGGGCAGTCAAGAGTCAATCACATTGCTATGGGTCTGGAGTCACAGTAGGCCAGACCAGGTAAGGATGGCAGTTTCTTTCCCTGAAGGACATTAGTGGGTTTTTCCCAACAACGGATTCATGGTCATCATTCAACTCTTACTTCTGTATTTATTCCATATCTGTCATGGATCAGATTACCTGGATTTCTAGATTAACAGTCCAGTGATAATACCACTAGGCCATCGCCACCTCCTGTTAAAACATAAGCACCATCCAACAGAAAATAAGAAGACCATTTCTTTTTGCACTTCCATTAAGTGAGATAACTGATCCATCTGAATTCCACCTTCCCACCCCATCCCCACATCCCAAATTCAGTGTCCCAGTAGACACTAGGATAGTGAACAGGAGCAGATACCCCCGGCTAATTTATTTCTCCCTTTTCCGACAAACTGAAGCTCGCCATTCACAGCTCCTTAAAATCAGCCTGGGAGCAGGTTAGGCTTCCATACACCCATCAAACAAGTCTGTCGCAAATGATTCTGTTTCCCTTCAAACCTGTTATCAAGTGACCAGACCATAGAGCAACGCAATGCCTGCAGATCTCCCCGAAAGTGCACACTCTTGGATAATTGATCTCACACACGGGCACACAGTGGGGATGGGGTGCTATGCCAACCAGGACCATAATTGCCCACCATCAGGTGAGGGTGCTCAGGAGCAGCATGGGCAGGCCCTGTGTTATCCTACCACCTTGTTAGTTGAGTAATTGCTCACGTTGGAAAATCATAACATTTAAAATCAAAATGCAGGCATGCTGGTTAAGCTTGAATGCCACAAGTAAAACGACTTTGTGCGGGCTGACAATCACATTGCATCTCCATGTCTGCAAACCTTGTTTTTCCTTTTACAAACAGAAGATAAGAGGTAATTATAGGCTTCAAGTACCTTGTGCGATGGTATGTGTCTGGGATTTAAATAGTAATTTCCTCCATTGTTGTAGGTAATTATGGCCTCAATTATCATTGCATAGTTTCGAGCAGAGTTGGAGCTCAGAACAGGAAAATAGCTGCTCTGGCTCTTATTGTTTAACTGCATGCAATTGTTTGTTTAGCCATGGAGATCAATAGCAAAGAGAGATGTCAGATACATTCAAGCAAGGATGAGTCACTGCTGACCTAACCGTGCAAGTTAGAAGGCATTTAATAATGCACAAGTCTGAATTCCTGATTAGAGCTCAGCTTCGCTGAACAGCATGATTAAAATTTAATTAAATTGGGACATGCCCTCATATTACCGGACAGACAGAGATTAACCCTGTTTCAGAGATAGTAGGAACTGCAGATGCTGGATTAACCCTGGATGTTTACCGTGACTGCTACCTGTTTGCCATTAAAAAGACATCTACTTGACTGGCACATTTCCCCAAAGTAATGACCATGGCTTTTAATATTCCCTCCACCACAGGTTACAAATGGGAACGGCACCTGGTCCTTTGTCAAGAGCTGAGCAGAAGCACTGCACCCGCGGGGAAACAGAACCAAAGGAGTCCTGCAGTCACAGCTCTAGGCATCTCCAGGTATCATGCTGGTGCTTTGAGTGTTTGGAGAACGTTCCCCAGTGGAAGGTGTACTTCTGAGCCAGTGATCACAACTACACAGCAGTCTCGGGAGCTGAGTGTCATTTCGATCAGTGCTGTAACCTATATCCTGCATAAAAATCCCCGGGAAAAGTTTATCGCCCAGTTTGACAGGTGTTAGGTGGAGAATTCCACATGCCCTCTATAACGCCAAAGTGGAGCTTAGCTTTGTTCAGAACATGGTGGTTCAGTGGTTAGCACTGCTGCCTCACAGCGCCAGGGACCCGGGTTCAATTCCACCCTCGGGCAACTCTCTGTGTGGAGTTTGCACATTCTCCCCGTGTCTGCATGGGTTTCCTCCCACAGTGCAAAAATGTGTGGTTAGGGTGAATTGACCATGCTCAGGGATGTGTTATCATAGATCATAGCATTGCTACAGTGTGGAAACAGGCCCTTTGGCCCAACAAGTCCACACTGACTCTCAGAGCATCCCACCCAGACCCATCCTTCTATAACCCACCTAATCTACATGTCCCTGAACACTATGAGCAATTTTCCATGGCCAATTCACCTAGCCTACACATCTTTGGACTGTGGGAGGAAACCAGAGCACCTGGAGGAAACCCACGCAGACACGGGGAGCACTTGCAAACTCCACACAGACAGTCGCCCGAGGGTGGAATCGAACCCGGGTCCCTGGCGCTGTGAGGCAGCAGTGCTAACCACTGAGCCACTGTGCCGCCCGAGATTAGGTGGGTTTATAGGGGGATGGGTCTGGGTGGGATGCTCTGTGGGTTGGTGTGGACTTGTTGGGCCAAAGGGCCTGTTTCCACACTGTAGGGATTCTATGATCTAATGTAATTGTTTCAAAAACAGAAAGTACTGGGAAAGCTCAGCAGGTCTGGCAGCATTTGTGGAGACTGGCAGACCTGCTAAGCTTTTCCAGCAGTTTCTGTGTTTTGTTTCTGATTTACAACAACCAGCAATTCTTCCGGCTCTTACACCATAATTGGTGTTTCTTTAGTTCTTTTGAATTATTTGAAGTCAAAAACGGAATGCACAGCTGGGTCATTTCGAACAATTTACACACAGTATATTCTGCTGGGCGTGGCCACCTTTTAGTTTTAAGTGTCCAAATCCTTCCCTCTTTTAGAAAAAAGCCTAATGCAAAGGAGGGGGAAATTGGAGATGTCCTGCCGGCTTAAAACGAACTGCTAAACAAGGAGGCGGTTAAACATCTGGGAGCGTAGAGGCAGATGGAGAGATTAAAACAAAAGCTGCACAGAGTTTTCAAAGAGAGTGGGATTCTTGCTTTCGCTGTGATTTCCCCCCCCCCCCCATCACAATCCTCGTTAGTCCAGCGGCTTTCCTAGGATTGATCATGATGCGGGATGCCTCTGACACTGCACACAAAGTAACGTCTTCACATGGAGCTTGCGGGGGCTGAATGACTACCATCTGATGCCACCCTCATCCTGCACTCGCCATGTCAACCAGGGAGCAGTTCGCAAATCTCAGCTGATCTCCTATCTCCGGAGTACTGAGGTTAATGATACCATCCCTTCAGCTGGCCCACCCTGGGCCAACAAAAGCAACACGTTGTGGGACCCTTCTGGCCTCTGTGGCTCAGCACCCACTAAATAGCCACAGGGTGGGAATGATTGGGCAGTTGGACAGCTACAGAAGTTCAATGGTCAGGCAGCTAAGCAGCATTCTTGGCTTAGAATGACACTTCTTTATATAGTGGTGCTTGAATGAAGATGCAGTCTGGTCTTTGTGCTGTGTCTGTTAAGTGTCTCAAGTGATGGATGAGGTCTTCACACCACATTATGGTTTCCCAGTCCCAGTCCCCTCCCAACTTTGTTTCTTATTTTAAACGTTGCTGTGGAAATGATATAGAATGGAAAGTCCAAATGGAAAATAGCTGAGATTTACATAAACCAGCATAATGAAGGATGCTTCCATGGGGTTAGAGTGGAGCTAATTTGTTGGATTATAAAAGTGAAAGCATTAGAAATCCCAGCCTACTTATTCATGCTTCAAGTGAAAATAAAATGAATCCTTTTTGCTAGACGGCTATCATTCACTTTGATGAGTTCAGGAATTGCTAATAGTCTCTGACTTCTTTGCTTACAGGAATCATGCTAAACTATTTGTGGGTGATGCATGGGGCAGAGTTTACAGTTGGTCGGTTGAAGGCTGAAATAATAACTGCGAGTGGGAGATCGATGATGATGGGTTCCATAAAGATAAAACAGCCTCCAGTGAAGAATATATTGGTTAAAGCAGCACCCTCTAGGAGACTTCCCTGCTGCACGATTGTATTTGCATATATTTGGAGCAGCACGTGCTGATTTGAACTGGTCCAGACGCAAAGTTTGGGCAATTGTACAAGGGAAAATTTGATTGAAATTATAATTTTTAAGCGTTAGAAATTCATTGGAATTTTATTGCAAACGACGACTCTATGCCATTGGAACACTTTACATGAGTTCGCAGAATTTGCAGCTGACTGTTCTGTGAAGTACACTTTCTCGGGCTGTAAACGGAGAATGGATTTTGGAAATTTCCAACTTGACTGTGAATTACTTGGCTTCCAGTTGCTAATACACTGACGGCTTCGTCGACCACACTCACTAGAAATAGTCCTGGCCACCAAGCTGCTATTGATACCTGCTATCAATAACATGCTGCATGTTAGTGGAATACCTTCTGAATGGAGGGACATGCACAACAATTGGATCTTGAAGTGCAGCAGGAACCAACTTCATTTGACACCGCTGTTAGCAAATCATTAAGTTGATGCTTCAATGTTTAGTGGCAATCACATTGAGTATGAGGATTCAAAAAACAAAGACTAAACCTTCTAAAGCAAGTATGTGATTCGTTATACACTGGGAGAATGTGCTCGTTCTGATTTTAAACCTCTCACTTGCTGGTGTTGTCAAATTGATGCATTTACAGGGGAGGACTGCTAATCTGAGTGACGTTGGAGACAGAAATAATGCTCTTCAGTTTTTAAGAAAGTGAAGCGGGCCATTCCACATGGTATCAGAACTAATTCCATTTCCCTTGAAGCTTCTTTGCAGTATGCTCTGCAACAACATATATTTTCATACCTGCAGTCTATTGGGATCTGAAAATCAGCAGAGTTGGATGTGTCCTTTTCAAGCCTTCATTCCTAAAGGCACTTAGCCAAGGTTGTGGCTGTAAATTATATAAGAAAGGTCCAGATTCTCAACAGCAACAGATGTTCAGCTGGGAGTATTGTATGTGGGGGCATGAAGGGCAATTATTTTGAGGAGAGCTGTTTTCTCACCATAAAGAGGTGGCAGCGTATTTGAAATTAGGATTACAATTTGACAAAAGAAGCTTCTGTGAGTAGGTTGGCAGAATTTAAATTAGAATACACCAATGAGAATTTCAGAGCACTGAGCATCTCCGTAGATTTAACCTATCCTTCTCACACAGTGTAAATTGATAAAAAGAAACATATACAGCTGAGATTTGGGTTGGCTTTAATTTTCACTTGATGATCACATCCAATGTTTGTATCTCAATAGAATGCTGTTTTCTGTAATCATGTAAATACAGATGATCAAATAAAGTTTGGATAAACAGGAAGAGAATGTGGACACAAATTAGCTTTGTTCTTTTTTTTTGCAGATGCTGAGGTTTCGTGGTCTCAGAGCTTACAACATTTCTCTGATGTGTTTTCAATTAAGGTTGTACATTAACCCACAGCAGTTTCATGTTACAAAACATGGCCAAATATATAATTCCTAATCGTTTTAAGAATAGAATGAAAATTGTTAGCACATGTTTTCAGTGGAAAGGTCTGATCCAGTCACTTTTTTTAATGGTCCATCTGATTCACTGTATTTACTAAGGGCCTGCCCAGCTATCATTCTGCACTCCCTGGTCTGGTTTGTGACACAAAGGGATTGGCTGATTCATTGTGCTTTATATTGGGGTTGCTCATTTCTCACTGGTTTATAGAAGGTCTGACTAAATCTCAATCTTAGCTCATAAGACGTAGTCAGAAGTCACACAACACCAGGTTATAGTCTCAGAGATAGTAGGAACTGCAGATGCTGGAGAATCTGAGATAACAAGGTGTAGAGCTGGATGAACACAGCAGGCCAAGCAGCATCAGAGGTGC
>NC_063365.1:9823435-9869528 GCF_021869965.1 Rhincodon typus
GCCTCCCACTCTCTCCCTATTTATTTCAAAACCCCCTTCCCCTCCCCTCCCCCTTTTCTGATGAAGGGTCTAGGCCCGAAACGTCAGCCTCTCTGCTCCTATGATGCTGCTTGGCCTGCTGTGTTCATCCAGCCCTGCACCTTGTTGTCTCGGATTCTCCAGCATCTGCAGTTCCTACTATCTCTGATTCGACTTTTTTTATGTTGGTGCTTTGACAAAGGCTCTTGTTAGCTAGTGTGCTAATGATCAAGACTTTGAAAACTTCAAAACTCTCTGTCCCTGGCCATCGTTCTTGCAAATTTATAACAAAAGAGTAACCTCCCAAACTGCTGTGTAACTGTTACCAAATGCAGACAGCTTTACATGTAATAATATCTCTTAACCTTCTTCACATTGTGCTCTCAAACTATTGGCCTGGGGTCAAACACTTTCATTTAGACTTCCCCTCCCTTTATGGAACCCCTTTCTAGTCAAATGATGAAGCTAATTCTCTTCAGGATCAATGGGCTTGGGCCATACGGTCAGGATGTGTGAGTGCATGTGTCGATCTGGCAGGGTGGAGGAGATGCAGATCGAGCGAAGAGAAATAAGACACAGAAATAGAACAGCATCAAACAAGGGTTAAGAATGACAGAGCCTAAAGACACCAGGGGAGACTCTTTGGATCCTTACAAGAAGAAATATACAGAGATAAAGTGATACTGTGGGTGCTGCATGCTTGTTTTCAAAATTTGAAGTTGTGGTCACTCTTTAGTCATGTAGAAGGGAGGCAATGACCTAATGGTATTATCGCTAGGCTGTTAGTCCAGAAACCCAGGTAATGTCCCGGTGACCCGGGTTCAAATCCTGTTGTGGCAAATGCTAGAGTTTGAATTCAATAAATATCTGGAATTAAGAGTCTAATGATGACCATGAATCCATTGTTGATTGCTGGGGGAAAAACCCATCTGGTTCACTAATGTCCTTTTGGGAAGGAAACTGCCATCCTTACCTGGTCTGGCCTCCATGTGACTCCAGACTCACAGCGATGTGGATGACTCCATGAGCAATAAGTGCTGGTCTAGCCAGTGATGCCCTTATGCCATGAATGAATAAAAAAAAGAAATATGTTTCCCTTGGTTGGACTAAAGACAACAGTTTGAGACATATCCTTTGCACTGAGAATCATCACACGCAAAATACATTTGGAAATCAAAATTCATCCTCCCAAAGTTTGGGGATAAGGCAATTTTCAAATGGGGCCACCTTATTTTGTACTCACCCTTTCTCCTACAAACTTTATCAGCATTAACCTGTACAAGAACTGATGTACCAAACAAAATTCCTTCATTATATTTGTAATTATATTGCCATTTATTAAGTATGCAAATATGGCTGAGATAAAGAATTAAGGGTGCTTTATAGTTTAACTGACCCATAAAACAATACATTGTCTGTTATTTTAATTTGAGCCTTTATTTCCCCTGTGCATTTTTATTTAAATGTTATTTAAGTTAAATTTAATTAGACTACCTTTATAAATCAGCTGCAGATACCCAGAGACTGGACTGTCTGTATATGAATTCATTAAACTGACATGTAGCTCTGTTTGAAGAATGATACCAGAGTTTTAAAGCTAATCAAAATTTGTTGTAACTGGATTGTTAAAACTCTTTAGTTTGGTATATTTCTTTTCAAAGTTGCGTTGAACACTGATCATACTAGTTAACTGCAATCCTCCTATTCAGTTAAGAGTTCCCGCTGTTGCTAGTCAGCTATGAAGTTTTGTTACCACTAACAGGAATTCAGGAGAATTGGCTTGAACTGTGTTACTCTGCCACCACTTTGTTACTGCTTAAATACTCATAATGCTGCCACTATAAAGTTGGTACAGGTAACAGGTTTATGTTACACAGCGTCAGACACAGTCTCTCTCAATTGAACCAGGTTTGCACTCTTATTGTCATAGATTTTTGATCACTCCTAGTTATTACAGAGGAATTCTTATCACCATTGGCCTGTGGTGAGCCGGTACCTCTCAACAACAACCTGCATTCATATAACATCATGAGCATAGGAAAGCAACCCAAGGCTCTTCAGATGGGACACCAAACTGTTAAGGTCCACTTTAAGAGGTGACCTTGGGCAAAGAGAGAGGTTTTTAGGTCTGTCCCTGAAGGATGGGAAGGTGACGGAGAAGTTTAAGGAAGGAATTCCAGAGCTTTGGGTGTGGGTAGCTGAAGGGGTTACCAGAAATGGCAGAAGTATTAAAATCAAGGATGCACAAGAACTCAGAATCAGCGTATCACAAAGACCCTAGAGTGTTCTCGGGCTGGAGGAGATAGAGGTGGGTTGAGGACACGGAGGGATTTGAAAATGAGAATGAAGATTTTGTGAATGGGAATTTATGTGTTACGTTAAGGCCGGGCCAGAGATGGGTTTTTCCAATTCGTTACAGTTTCAGATGGGACACCAAACTGTTAAGATCCAGGTGTAGAAGGGATGAACTGCACCTACCTGCTTCTTAATAAATCACCTCCTCAGTTGCTTGCAACAAGGTTAATTTGAAAAGGAATCTTTTCCCTTGTTTTATCCCAAGATGAATTTCCCACCACATGTCCACTTTATGATCAAATGAACTTACATTTTAAAAAGAAACATCCTAGCCTAGGCTGTCCTGAATTAATGAAAAGAGTAAGTTTATTTATTACTGTATGTGAGAAAAATTAGTTGCGCAACACGCATTTACACAGATTGGAATTAAGAGAGGAGTCCAAAAAGGTAAAAGTTAAACAAAGAACAGATTAAATGGATTAGTCTCTGAACAAATCATGAAAAGCAGACAGTTGAATGTTATGGCCATTGCAGTAGAGATTACTGGTCTTGTAGATGTTAGTTGTTGAACAGTTGGCTTCATAATCCCTAGTTTTGCAGATTGGTTGAGATTCTATAGGCCTGATTCTTTTTGACTGTGACTGAATTCCAGCATGCAGGGTGAGAGAAAAAACTCTTGATGCCCAATTTCCTTTTGTCTGGCTGCTAGCTGTGTGATTTCTAGCACTCTGAGAGAGACTACAACACAGAAGTGACTAGTGGATAGTCCTTCAACTATGACCTTCGCAACACTACAACACTCAAACCCTCCAGTAGAGGTTAAAACTCGATTAATGACTTCTGTCCTTATGGATTTTTCTAAGGGAAAAATACAAAATGTTTCTGCAATTTGGAGCATAATCCAGATCGGGGGCGGGGTGGGAGGGTTGGTGGTGACTTAATGTTGGACTAAGGTTTGTCAGCTCCTTTGTAGTCACAAGAGATCTCAGTCCAATCAATTTTGGCTCACCTCTTCCCACCTTTGATGGGTTCTGGCTTGAAGTTCCTTTTGCAACTATAGGTGTTACTTTCTGTTAGCCTCTCCTTCTAGCCATTCAATTTACATCCACAGCCAACTTTGACCTGCACTTAAAGAACACATTTTGGAAGTACAATTTAAAAGTGTCCATAGTACTTTGAGATTCAGACCTGTGATCATGATAGTGGTAAGATACATGCAACAGATTTTTGGATGAGGGTTTAGGTAAGTGGAAGATTTGAGGTCAACAAGCCATGCATTGGATTAGTCAAACCTCGAGATAACAAAGGTATGGGTGTGGGTTTCAGTGGTACATCAGTTGAGGTAGAGTCAGTCAGGTAATATTGTCGAGGTGAAATCCTAGTAATGGTGTGCATACATATGGTAGGACATTTATCCCAAGATCAAACACAACCCAATCACATCAGAATATCGATCAACTCTGAGACAATGGAGTTCTCTTCATCAACTCGTTGCAACAGAGTAAAAAGCCTGCTATGCAAATACATTATCAAGTTTTAAATCAAAATTTCAGGCAAGGACTAATTCCTTCTGGGCCTTGAGGGATGCATCGAAAGTGGGTCCAAGGACTAATTCCTGCTCTGCCAACACTCGTTCTACAAAATTGGATATTTCTCACTGATTAAAGGTAAGGTTTAGGGAGTACTAATTGTTACCACTAGATGTCCCTAATGTGCATTATAAACATACACCAACAAGCAGTACACATCTCAAATGTCCTTTCTCTGAAAGATGCCGGGGCATTTGAAACTTTCAAGATTGAGAAAAAGGTTATTTCGCAGATATAGGGATTAAGGAATTCGCAGCTAAGACAGAGAGGTGAAGTTCAGCTACAGATCAGTCTTGATCTAATTGAATGGTGAACAGATTTGCAAGGGCTGCATGGCCACAATATTTCTATCAGAGCTGTGTTTTTAACAGTAGCTAAGGTTTTCTCACTTCAGCATTTCCAGTGCCTCCTCTGCAGTTTAATTAACAAGGACACAGAAATGAGCTCTTTAAACATGCAGGAAATGCTGAATTGAAAAGTCTCCCTTCCGTTGTCCTGCCTTTTTCTGTGTCCAGCTTTCAGTTCTATTCTCAAATTTGATCAGCAGTTATCATCTCTGCTAAAACAAATCTTATTTCAATGGCATGGCCCCACAAAGTTGTACTTTTGTACTTCTGCTGTACACTTTTTACTGTTACACATTTGCTGCTAAACCACTTTCTTTATTTTCAGTCTTAATGCATTCACTGAGGTAGCACTTCTATTCCACGGCAACAACATTTGTTGGATCCTCACCTGGTTTAACATGAAGGTCCAATTAGTTGCCAGAAAGTGACTATTTTGCTATGCTACAAGTGTGAATATCAATGATTGAGAGTTTGACCAGACATTTAGCAAGACTCATCATTGACTTAGTAGAGTTCACAATCTGGACTATTTTGTCAGTTCAATAGTGAAGGAGTACTACATTGTTAGAAGTCCTGCATTTTGAATATCGAACAGAGATCAAACTTGCCCTCTCAATGTATGTTCCAAGAGCATTATTTGATAAACAGCATAAAAGTTCTTTCAGTGAACTCGTGAATGGCTATCCTTTAATTTCTTGATATCTATATTATAGGGTGGCACAGTGGTCAGCACATCTCCCTAACAGTGCCAGGGATCCAGGTTTGATTCCAGCCTCAGCTGACCATCTGTGTGGAGTTTGCACATTCTCTCTGTGTCTGTGCAAGTCTCCTGTGGGTGCTCCGGTTCCTCCCACCGTCCAAAGATGTACAGGTTAGGTGGATTGGCCATGCTAAATTGCCCATAGTGTTCAGAGATGTGCAGGCTAGGTGGACTAGCCATGGGAAATGTACTGTTATAGGGTTGGGATGGGCCGAATGGCCTGCTTCCACACTGTAGGAATTCTATGATTAACCTATATTACTAATGAGGTCAGTGTGTGTGTGTGTGTTTGTGCGTATTTGAACATATCTCCCAATGGGATTTACATGGATACACTTGCTTCAAAAATTTAGTCAGCAAATTCAATTGTGTCCTATGAGAGGTACCAGTATATACCATTCAATGCAGATATTTTCCAAAGGCAGGTCCCTTTCCCTGCAGCTACTGATAAGTAAAGGTTTATAAATCTCATGTTATCATTTGTCATGAGTATCACATTTTACAAGATGGCCTCAATTACACAGTGGCACATGTAGAAACAAGTGAATTAAGCCAATAATCAGATACTTGAGACACTCTGCATTCATTTGATACCTAGCCTCCTCTGTGAGAGTGTCAAATGAAGTGA
This sequence comes from Rhincodon typus, assembly GCF_021869965.1. Taxonomy (NCBI): domain Eukaryota; kingdom Metazoa; phylum Chordata; class Chondrichthyes; order Orectolobiformes; family Rhincodontidae; genus Rhincodon; species Rhincodon typus. Next base: position 9,829,073 of record NC_063365.1, read on the forward strand.
GTGTTCTTCGGATTTAATGCACAATAGTTTAGTCTCATGGATTGCACTGGAATTAGACTTATGTGTTTAATCAAATGCAACATCTCCCTGGATAGGTGCTTTCATAATTCGTTATAATTTATTTGAGAATGCTTAAGGTAATGACTTACAAAAAGCCTATCCTGCCTCCAATCTGGTATAAGTCCTTGGTGTCATTGGGCCGCAACATACCATGTAGCATAGTGCACAGAGACTGATTAATTAAGAAACAGACTAATTTTTAGACCCAAGCCTCAACCCTACGGATATCAGTGCATCTGAAATGTGTGTTTGTTTGATTTTAACTGGGTTAGAGCATTTGAACAATTATGGTCATTTATAGTCAAGAACTCAAAAGAGCCCTGTTGGGGTACTCTCAGAGGTAGACCTTCCAAGAAGGGTACACTTAGTTCCTACTGCCATAAGGTAAACACCTGTAGTCCCCTGTTCTATAATGGTCTTATCCTCACTTTCAAATTGCTCTTTGGCTTCCACCCTCCATCTTGCTCTGATTTCCTTCAGCCCCAATAGCCTTCTGGGACAGAGATACTCCAATTCTCACTTCTTGCGCATTCCCAACTTCCCAAAGGTTGGAAATTACATGACACCAGGTTATAGTCCAACAGGTTTATTTGAAAACACAAGCTTTTGGAGCCTTACTCTTTCTTCAGGTGGCACATTGTAAATTCATGGTCACATTTGTAAATGAATGTTCATGTTTTTTAATCATCAGCTGTATGAGTGAATGTCATTTTAGCAGTAACTACAAAAATGAGGAGGGAGAGGCTAGACTTGAAGTCCTGAAGAAGGGTAATACCCGAAACGTTGACTACTCCTTTCCTCCAGATACTGCCTGGTTTGCTGTGTTCTTCCAGCCTCCTGTTTGGCTATCTTGGATTCCAATATTTGTAGATTTTTTGACTCTAGACTTTAACCCTCTCTGAATGATGGTTATGAGATAGCAAGAACTGCAGATGCTGGAGTCAGAGACAACACAGTGTGGAGCTGGAGGAACACAGCGGCCAGGCAGCATCAGAGGAGCAGGAAAATTTTCAGAAGAAATGTCCTGACCTGAAACATCAACTTTCCTGCTCCTCTGATGCTGCCTGGCCTGTTGTGTTCCTCCAGCTCCGCACTGTTGTCTCTGAATGATGGTTATATTTTTCAGAGCGCTTATGATAACATGTTGTGAATGAAGGAGTAGCAGGAGTTGCAAAGGCTTCCATCAGTCTGTGACCTAAACCGTTAACAAACACCATGAATCACAAAGGGAGATCAGAGCATTAAGCTGCTTTTGGGATTACAGAGCAGATCTACAGCATCAAAACCTTTACAGTTAGTGAAAGATGACTTCAAACAACACAGCTCCATCAAACCATGTTAATTCTGGCTTCTGTTGCTTCAGCCAATACTGCTGGATTGAAGATACTGCAGCCCCCATCAAAGCCAGTGTACTGGTAACTGCTGGTGACTTCCCACTAACCCCAATCCCTGCAGGAACCCATGCCTTCCCATGTTGTATCATGTCCCACCTTCTGCATGTAAATCCCTTTACATTTACTATCCCCTCTGTATCCCAGCCTCCAACCTCCAAGCCCCTCAATTGATTTCCCCAGCGTTCCCACCACAGCACTAAGACCTGACAACTTCCCTTGATTTCCAGTGAAGAGACCCCCTTGAATTGATCATGCCCACCAACCCAACCCCTGACCAACTTGGAAAGATAGCCCCAACTGATGAGTCTGGTCCCCAAACTGATCTCAATGCAGCTCCCTAACAGACTTGATCCAAATCCCTGTCTGGTCACGTGGGATATGCAGGACCGACCAAGGCCTACTCCTGAGGGAATTTAAGCCTCCTGACCCTGAAGGCCACAAGTTGATTGCATCCATGCCCCAGGACTAACATCAGACAATGCCTTAGATTAGCTATGTCAATAACCCCTGACTAAAGACAGTTCCCATAGACTTGTGTAAGGACTAATCCCCTTAGGCTTTGAGAAATGGCCAGTTGGTTGAAGCACATGCCATGTGTTTGCCATGGAAGCTGTCAGCACATGCCGCAGATGGGACATTGACATATCACAGTGTTGTACAGCTCCCATGACTGATCACTGCTGGTAACCAGGACAAGCTGCCTGGCTTTCAGTCTGTGCTAAAAGGCAAGGCAGGAGAACCCTGAGCTTCTACATCCTGCATGAGGCCACAAAGCGAGATAAACAGACACACAGCAGAAATACTGTGAGCATTCAAGTAGATTCAAACTAGGTGAGAACAAACCAAGAGTTCTGGGATGCACCAATCCACAAGACAGGTGGAATCATAGGATCCCTACACTGTGGAAAGAGGCCAGTTGGCCCATCATGTCTGCACTGACCCTCTGAAGGGCATCCCATCCTATCCCCTGTTTACCACAGCTAACCCACTTAGCCTGCACACTACAGATAATTTAGCATGGCTAATCCACCTAATCTGCACATCTTCAGACCGTGGGAGGGAACCCACTCAGACACATGTGCAAACTCCACACAGACAATCACCCAAGGGTGGAATTGAACCCAGGTCTCTGGTGCTCCAAAGCAGCAGTGCTAACCACTGAGCCACCATGCCACCTGTTTGCACAAAGTGGTTTGGCAGCTCTATTTCAAGGTGAGCTGTTGTTGTGCTCCAAAGTGCAGTTTCCAAGCGGTTAACTGCATGCCCAGTTTAGGTGACAATGTGCCACAATGATGTGGTGAAGCTGATGGATGACAGATGCCAATCTTTGACTGATGGTGGGGTGCATGCAGGCACTACCCATGGACTGTGCCCTGAGATACTGGGGCTCACTGGCCAAGGCGTACACCTGGAGGAACAAGGAGCCACCAGCTTCCTGCAAAGACTTCTATGTCAGGAATCTCACCATTAGCTTCCTTCTGCTGCATGAGAGAATAGCAACCTGTGCACAAATTAGCAGAGAATAGGCACTAATCAAGATGTCTTTCATCACTCAAACCTTGGGTGGAAAATCAGACCATTTTTTCTGGATATTGAGAATCTCATTTTTCTGATCTCACCAATTTTACTCAACTGACTTTCCACTGGCCAAGCCGTATAGGATCCAGGAATAATCAACCCATGGAAATGAGTGCCATTGCAGCATTGCTCTGAGCTCCTAAAATATACATGATGACCGGCATAAGCCAGAAAGTCACGATATTCCCACACCAAATGTCACCAACGAAGATACTTCCCCTTAATATGAAGTGATCTCCACCTCAGTCAACAATTCCACAGCATCCGACAACATACTTTTGGAATGTAACTACTGTTGTATTATAATCCGTACCAATTTTATCTCTTTTCACATTGATTACACATTTGTCCCTCACAGCCAGCGTGAATCTGAAAGTAAACTGAGTATATTTAGTATCCTTTTTTTGGATGTGGCGCTGTGATGTGTTTCACAGTCAGTACACCTTTTAAGAGACATACTCATTATATCACTGTTTCCTAGAAGGTGACTGAGAGTACAAAGATATCAGATGCTAACTTACTTGGGGATCATTTAAAGCTTGACATGTCCTTCACAGAATGCTGCTTCTTTAAAACTTTACTGATGGGATATGGACGTCGCTGGCTGACCAGCATTTATTGCCTGTCCCAAATTGTGAAGGTAGTGGTGAGCTGCCTTCTTGAACCGTTACAATCTATGTGCTGTAGGTTGACCCACAATCCCCTTAAGGAGGGAATTCCAGGATTTTGACCCAGCGACAGTGAAGGAACAGTGATATATTTCCAAGTCAGGATGGTGAATGTCTTGGAGGGAAACTTATAGGTGATGGTGTTCACATGGTTCTGCTGCTCTTACCCTTCTAGATGGAAGTGGTTGCGGGTTTGGAAGGTGCTGTCTAAGGAGCCTTGGTGAATTTCTACATTGCATCTTGTAGATAGTACACGCTGCTGCTACTGAGCGACAGTGGTGGAGTGGATGCTTGTGGATGTGGTGCCAATCAAGTGAACTGCTCTGTCCTGGATGGTGTCAAGCTTCTTGACTGTTTTTGGAGCTGCATCCATTCAGGCAAGTGGGGAGTATTCCATCACACTCCTGACTTGTGACTTGTAGATGGAGGACAGGTTTTCAGGAGTCAGGAAGTGAGTTATTCACTGGTATTCCTAGCAATTGTGTTTATATGCCAGGTCCAGTTGAGTTTCTGATCAACTGTAAACCAAGGATGTTGATAATGGGGGATTCTGTGATGGTAACACCACTGAATGTCAAGGGGTGATGGTTAGATGGTCTCTTACTGGAGATTGCCATTGCCTGGCATTTGTGTGGCACGCATGTTAATTGTCACCTGTCAGCCCAAGTTTGGAAACTGTCCTGATCTTGTTGCATTTGCACACGGACTGCTTCAGTCTATAAGGAGTCGCGAATGGTGCTGAACATTGTGCAATCATCAGCGAACGTCCCCACTTCTGACCTTATGATGGAGGGAAGGTCATTGATGAAGCAGCTGAAGATGGTTGGGCCTAGGACACTACCCTGAGGAACTCCTGCAGAGATGTCCTGGAGCTGAGATGACTGACCTCCAACAACCACGACCATCTTCCTACATGTCAGGTATGACTGCAACCAGTTAAGATTTCTCCCCGATACCTATTGATTCCAGTTTTGCAAGTCTCTTTGATGCTACACTCAGTCAAATGCGGTTTTGATATCAAGGGCTGTCACTCTCACCTCTGAATTCAACAGTTTATCCATGTTTGAACCAAGGCTGTAATGAGATTAGGAGCTGAGTGGCCCTGGCGGAATCCAAACTGGGAGTCACTGAGCAGGTTATTTCTGAGCAGGGGCTGCTTGATAGCACTGTTGATCACACCTTCCATCACTTTACTAATTTTTACTTATTTGTAACTTTAGTATGAGTTCAGACATTTAGATGGGCTGTTGAATGTGTACAGGTCTATCCATGTCTAGGTTCTTACTTTATAAAGGATAACATAAGCGTTTACGCACTAGGTAAAGATTTCCTACTGGAGGCAAAATCCGATTTATGGGCACTTCCTGTACATCTAATTGTAGTCTCTCTCATGGCAATGTTTGACAGTGAAACTAAAACCCATTTTTGTTTACCTGGAAAAACAAGCAATTGGGTCAAATGCAGATGAAAGTAATTACTTAGAAAACAAAGAAACAAAGAAAGTAGGGACAGGAGTAGGCCCTTCAAGTCTGCTCTGTCATTCAATAAGATCATAGCTAATCATCCAGCTCAGTCTCCTGTTCCCGCTTTCATCCCTAACCCTTTGGTCCCATTAGCCCTAGGAACTATATCTCATTCTTTGAAAACATTCAATGGTTTTGCCTCAGTTATCTCCTGTGGCAGAGAATTGAACAGGGTTGCCATTCTCTGGGGGAAGAATTTCTCCTCAGTCCTAAATGACCCACCCCACGTCCTTAGACTGTGATGGGCAGTTCTGGGCTTCCTGGTCATCAGGAACATCCTTCTTTCGTTTATTCTGTCAAATCCTGCTGGAATTTCACAGGTTTCTATGAGATCGCCACTCATTCATCTGAACTCCAGTGAATATAGGCCTTGTTGATCCCGTTTCTCTGCCATCCCAGGAATCAGTTATTTACCAGGTTTGCCTGTAATCTTATCTGGTTGGATGCACTGGGCTCAGTCCTACAAATACTGGCTGTAAATCCACAAACCAGGAGATTCCAAGATCACTTGTGTCCACACTCCAGCTTTGCAAGTTGCTGCGAAGTACTAACCTCCCAGGTCCGTGCACCGAGAAACAAACTACAGGAAGTAACAAAAACAAAGTTGCTGGAAAAGCTCAGCAGGTCTGGCAGCATATGTGAAGGAAAAAACAGAGTTAACATTTGGGTCCGGTGACCCTTCCTCAGAACAGAGCCAGACCTGCTGAGCTTTTCCAGCAACTTTGTTTTTGTTCCTGATTTACAGCATCTGCAGTTCTTTTGGTTTTTATAAACTACAGGGAGTATTGGCTAAGATCCAGGAGCTGTGAATTATGTGCCACATCCCTTTTAGCAGGATAGGAATAGGAGATAGATGTTACTGTAGGGCCCTCAAGTGTGTTCCATGTTTTAATTCATTCGTGGTTGATCTGTATCTTAGCTCGCTCTATCCATATTCGTTAAATTTCTTAAAATTCTTACCAAACAAAATCAACAGCCTCAGTTGTACAGATGCATATCATCAAAGGCCAACTAATTCCTAAATTTCACAACCTGGCTGAGTTGTCCTACCTTTAATCACAGTATATCCAGAGTTATGGTAACAATCTGTTATACTGTTGTGTCATTACACACCTCTTGACCCTAAGCTGGATCTCCAGGCTCAGAGCTAGGGATGCTACCACAACAGCCCTTGCTTTGTTGTACATTTTGTTTTTTGAAACTTATTCTCTGATCAACCTGATCAGTGGTGTCATTACACATCTCTGGAACAGGTGGGACTTGAACCCAGACCTCCTGAATTAGAGGTAGGAACACTACCACTGCACCACAAGAGCCATTGCTCTGCTGTATGCACTTAGCCTGAGAAGTGGAGACAAATGTAGGCTATTCCGATCCTGGAGACTCCTCAGCCTTTGAATAAGATCTTGCACCTCAACATCACCCTGCCACACCATCATCACATCCTGTAATGTCCAAAAATCTATCAATCTGACTTCTAAATCTGTTCTCTAAGCATCAGTAGCCCTCTGGGATAGAGATCTGCAAAGAGGCACTGAACCAAGGTGCTCCTTCTCATGTCAGTCCAACATTTTCACTTGCAATCATGATGCCTCATTCTAGACTCTCCAGGCAAAAGAAACGGCCTGTCTGCATTTCCCCTTTCAAATACTCCCAGAATTTAAATGTTTCATTGAGATCATCTCTCATTTTGGGGAGGTCAGAACCAGGGGTCACAGTCTAAAGACACAGGGTAAGTTGTTTTGCTGAGCCCACAGCTTTTTGTCATTTATATAAATGATCTGGATGTGAATACAGGAGGAATGGTTAGTAAGTTTGCAGGTTACACCAAAACTGTTGGTGTAATGGACAGTGAAGAAGATTATCACAGAATACAATGGGATCTTGGTCAGATGGGCTGAGGAGTGGCAGATGGAGTTTAGTTTAGATAAATGTGAGGTGTTTAGTAATGCAAATCAGGGCAGGACTTTTACACTTAATGGTAGAGTCCTGGGGAGTGTTGCCATGCAGAGAGACCTTGGGGTGCAGGTTCATATTTCCTTGAAATTGGTGTCACAGGTAGACAGGATAATGAAGAAGGCATTTGGTACGCTTGCCTTTATTGGTCAGTGCATTGAGTACAGGAGTTGGGATGTCATGCGGACAACTGTTTTGGCCACTTTAGGAATACCGAGTACAATTCTGATTGCCCTGCTATAGGAAAGATGTCGTTAAACTTGAGAAGGTGAAGAAAAGATTCACAAGGATGTTGCTGGGGTTGGAGGGTTTGAGCTAAAAGGAGAGGCTGAAGAGGCAGGGCCTATTTTCCCTGGAGCATTGGAGGCAGAAGGTGACCTTATAGAAGTTTATAAAATCGTGAGGGGCATGGATAGGGTGAATAGACAAGGCCTTTTCCCCAGGCTAGGGGAGTCCAAAACTGGAGGGCATAGGTTTAAGGTGAGAGGGGAAAGATTTAAAAGGAACCCAAGGAGCAACTTATACACGCAGAGGGTGGTGCGAGTATGGAATCAGCTGTCAGAGGAAGTGGTGGAGGCGGGTACAATTACAACGTTTAAAAGGCATTTGGATGGGTATACGAGTAGGAAGGGTTTAGAGGGATATGGGCCAAATGCTGGCAAATGGGACTAGATTAATTTAGGATATCTGGTCGGCCTGAACGAGTTGGACCGAAAGGTCTGTTTCCGTGCTTCACATCTCTGTGACTTTATGAGGAGAAATTTCTTCACTAAGAGTGATGAGCCTTGAAATTCTCTGCCATAGAAAGCAGTTGAGGTCAAAACATTGTACAATTTCAAGGAGTTGGATATTGCACTTCAGGATAAAGCAAGCAAAATACGTGGAAAAGAAGCGTCAACTGAGTAGTAAAGTATTGAACGATGGAGCAGCTCAAAGGGCCAAATGGCCTACTCCTGTTCTTATCTTCTGATTCTCTGTCTATTGTCTATAACTTCAGGAAATACAGGCTGATTCTACTTAATCACCTCCCCCCCCAACCACAGGACAACACTATCATGCAGTTTTAAATGCTGGTGTGATGTGGTGGTAGTATCCACCAGGTTCCAGTCCTGCCTCCTCCAGGGACATGTCACAACACATCTGAACAAACTGATTGAAAATACCTATCGTGCAGCGTGCCTGGCAAGATGAGAGCTGACAAAAGACAATCCCAGGTATCATATGGTGCCCGTTCACTGAAGACCCTGGGCACAGATGGACACACTTTCCCACGTGGGCACACAGAACACTCTGGGGGTTCTCGGCTGGTTTCGTGTGTGTGAGTGGCTTGAGGAAACCAGAGTGTGAACAACAACAGAACCCCTGAGTGTAAGTGGTTAGGAGGTCATGAAATCCCAGTATCAGAGGTCTACAGCATGGAAACAGGCCCTTCAACCCAACTTGTCCATGCTGGCTAGATTTCACACTTAATCCAGTCCCATTTGCCTGCATTTGGTCAATATCCCTCCATACCTATCCCATCCATGTACCTGTCCAAACGTTTCTTAAATAATAAAAAAACTTGCCTCCACCACTACCGCTGGCAGCCATTCCAGACACTCCCCACCCTCTGTGTGGGATAACTGCCCCTCTGGACCTTTGTGCATCTCTCTTCTCTCATCTTAAACCTGTGCCCTCTAGTTTTAGTCTTCTCTACCATGGGGAAAAGGCTATCTACCTTACCTACGCCCCCACCCCCCCCCCTGATTGTATAGACCTCTATAAAAGGTGGCCCCTCAATCTCCTACATTCCAGGGAAAAGAGTCCCAGCCTACACAGCCTCTCCTTACAACTCAAACCTTCCAGTCCAGGTAGCATTCTAGTAAATCTTTTCTGCATTTTTTCTAGTTTAATAATATCCTTTCTAATCATAGGGTGACCAAAACTGCACACAGTACTCCAAGTGTGGCTTGTATAGCTGCAACATGACATCCCAGCTCCTATACTCAATGTTCTGACCCATTAAAGGAAGCATGCTGAAAGCCTTCAAATGCGTGAGCCTCTGTGCTATTTCAGCAGATTTCACTCAGAACGTACTGATACTCAGGGCAGAAGCCAAACAGGAATCTCCAGTGATAGCAAGAACTACAGATGCTGGAGTCAAAGACAACGCAGTGTGGAGCTGGAGGAACACTGACCCAACCCGAAACGTCAACTTTCCTGCTCCTCTGATGCTGCCTGGCCTGCTGTGTTCCTCCAGCTCCGCACTGAGGAATCTCCAGTCCCTCATTTGCAAATGAGATATCAGATATTGAAGGAACCTGGTATTGTAACTGAATTGTTCCATAGGATGTTTTGGGTTCTCTGTCATGTTATTATTTCTTGGACAATTGGGAAAATGTGTCTTTAAATTCTGCAAGGGACATACATTGCAAAAACAAAGTCACTTCAGGTTATTCTCCAGCACGATTGCAAATCCTGCAATGACATTGGAAACCAACTTCTAATTTTTATTCTGTATACACAAACACATAGCTAGCATTTCATTATTAAACTTTACACAGGGACATCTCACACATATGCATAATTCAAGTAACCTGCTAGGTATTTGAATTTCATAATATGCTCAAGATACAATTGCTGACGTTATTAAACCAGGTAAGGTTATGTTGGACTGGCTTGACCAATTTCCAGGCTAGCTCTATGAGTGAAGCGCTGGAGGATTTCTCCAGAATGTTACTTAATGAAAAAAGGTTAATTTTTACAGAAAACTTCAGTCTATTTTAAAATGAGTTACTTCCTTAAATCTATCCAGGTTGCTACCAGCAGTCAAGAGGGCAGGATCAATGACCACTAAGAGGTGCCAAAGACTATCCACACTTGGCTCCTTACTACGGGTTTCTCAACTGGAACACCCCTTAAGGCAGAGGCAGGGAATAGAACGGGACCAGTGTCAATTCTTGTCCGGTAGCAATGGTAGTTAGCACAACACATGTACGTGCATACAGACTGTGACAACTATCAGGTGAGGCTCACAATGCCATTAACTCTCACAAACATTCTCAGAAGCACAATTACAGCCTCTCTCTCACAATACAACCACGCACAGGCACACACTGAGTAGCCAGACCATACAGTTACTGTGGATGTAACAGCATGTCAGAGGCTATCGCAGGGTAACGCAACTCTTGACTCCCTTGAGCCTGTCTACCGTCTACAAAGACACAAGTCAGGAATGTAATGGAATACTTCCCACTTACCTGGATGGGGGCAACTCCAACAACACTCAAGAAGCTCCATACCATCCAGGACAAAGCAGCCCGCTTGATTGGCACCAAATCCACCACCTTCAACATTTACCAACAGTGGCAGCAGCATTTCATGACTGGCTTTGCAACCCATTACTTCTAGTTCTTAGTCCGTGGAAAAACCACCTTCAAAGTTCCCTTCAAACCACACACCATCCTATATTGCTGTTCCTTCACTGCCCTGTTGAAAATCCAAGAGCTCCTGCCTAAATGTGGCATTGTGATAATGTCACCCCTGGGATTGTGGGTTCACCGAGACAGCTGGCAAAATTTAAAATTAACCAATCTGGAATTAAGGCAAGTAACTATGACAACCATCATCAATTGTTGTAAAAACTAACATCTTTTAGGGAAGGAAATCTGCTGGTCCTTACTGGTCTGCCCTATACATGACTTCAGACCCATAGCAATGTGGGTAATTCCTAACTGCCCTCTGAACTGGTCTAGCAGGTCACTCAGATCAAAGGGCAATGAGAGATGCGCGGCAAAGTGTTGGTTTTGTTGGTGATGCCCACAACTGTGAGAAGAAAAACCAGCCTTTTCCATTTATTCATTCAACTCCCCATCAATTGCATCCCCCTTCCCTCACTTAATGTATATATTGTTTCTAAGATAGTAAAACATCACAGGAACATCAAACAAATTTTAACATATAGATATATTCTCTCACACATGCACACACATATACTTGCATGCATTCAGATTTGCTTGCCCACTTCTTCAGTCACTTGTTAACACAGAAAATAATTACTTTCCAATAAAAGATAATTAATCCAAGCCTTATTCTAAGTTTCCACTCGTTAAATTATCTTACATTCTTACAAATGCATATGCATTCTTATTTATGCCCCACTCAGTCTTTCAGTGACTCAGGAAGATGAGGTGTCCTAGGCCTCAGGCTTCATCTTGCCCCATATTGATCCTAGTGCAATGAAATGGTAAAAGGTGCAGTTTGTTGCAGCAGGCCCAAAACCTGTGTATTCCTCCTCGAAGTGGGGACAGTGACTGAGAAACTGGCCCAATGTGCACAACTTGTGTACATTGTTGATGTTGATTGACAGAGTGGGGATAAGATTGCCCAGCTCCCTGCAGTCTCAGGCTGCCTGTGCTGTGCATGTTTACACACAATTATGCCAACAGCAATAAGGCCTCAAGTCTCGCTGAAGTCACAAATAAGCACACTTCATATGTTTGATTGTTCATTAAACATTGTTCTGTCATGCGTTTCCTGCAGCTCTTCCAGTTGGAGCTCATTGATTTTGGTTTTCTGAGAAAAGGATTTTGGCGTAGACTGTAGTGGGACTCTGGGAGTTTGTAGTCGTTGGGTTGCTTGGGGCACTTGGCCGTGTTGGCACCAATTCCAACTCGGCATACGTCAGACTGTCTTCCACAATTCGCGGCTGAGGGAAGAGAGAAACAAACACACTAAGACAAGTTTTTTTTATTTTTAAAAAAGCTTAGAACATAGATTTAAAGATAATTGATGAAGGGATAAAAAGGAGGAATGAGGAGAAACTTCTAGCAAACTGTTGTCATCTGCAACACTTAAAAGGAAAGAGAGTGGCAGAAATGGGAACTTTTAGAAGAGATCTGCCCGCATATTTATCCTATATTTACCCTGAATAATACATGTAGGATCCTTAATGTTAATAGTAGTTGCATAAAGTATTAATGAAGGAAGTTACACTAAACATTTCCAATTTGATGCATGGCCTCAACTGTGTTCAATTCTGGGCACCAAACTCCGAGAAGGATCATACAAATACAGAATCCCGACAATGCAGATAGAGGCCATTAGTCCTATTGAGTCTGTACTGACCCTCTGAAGAGCATCCCATCCCGATTCCACCCCCACATTTCCTACAGCTAATCCACATAGCTTTCACATCCCTAGACGCTACGGGGCGACTTAGCATGGCCAATCCACCCTAATCTGCACATCTTTGGACTGTGGGAGGAAACCAGAGCACCCGGAGGAAACCCACGCAGACACGGGGATGAATGTGCAAACTCCACACAGACAGTTGCCCGAGGCTGGAATCGAACCCGGGTCCCTGGTGCTGTGAGGCAGCAGTGCTAACTACTGAGCTGCTGTGCTGCCAAAAGGGTGTTAAAACCTTGCAGAGAGTGCAGAGGAGAATGCTACAAAGAATGAGGGACTTCTCTTTTGAGGAGGGAATGTAGGAACTGAGGTATTTACCTTCCAGGAGAAAAGGTTAAGGGGACATTTAAACAGAGATGTTAAAAATTAAGAAGAATTTTGTTTGTGTAGAAAGGGAATATGTTTTCATTGGAAGTAGGGTCAGAATCGAGAGGATATGGAATGAGAGTGATTGGCTGAGAAAGTGGGTGGGAGAATAATAACATGAAAAATTATTTGAAATTGATGATCCTGGATGCCCTATCTGAAAGGGTGATGGAAGGAAATTCACTAATGACTTTGTAAGGTGCAAGCTGGATATCTGTTTCATAGAATTCCTACAGAGTGGAAGCAGGCCAATCAGCCCATCGAATCTACACTGACCCCCCCGAACAGCATCCCACCCAGACCAAACACCTTACCATATCCCAGTAACCCTACGTTTCCCACGGCTAGTCCACCAATCCTGCACATCCCTGACACCACGGGCACTTTAATATGGCCAATCCACCTAACCTGCGCATCTTTGGACTGTGGGAAGAAACCCACACAAATGTAGGGAGAATATGCAAATTCCACACAGTCACCTGAGGGTGGAATCAAACCCAGGCCCCTGATGCTGTGAGGCAGCAGTGCTAACCACTGAGCCACCATATTCAAAAAAAAAGAAAAATATTACACGGTTAACAGGAGAGGGGGTACAATATGCACATTGGTAGGAAGAAAAGGAGTTGAACATTATTTAAGCAGAGAAAGGCTACAGCACAGAGGGATCATGCATGAATCATAAAAAGCTAGCATCCAAGTTCAGCAGGTAATAAGGAAGGCAAATAGATTGCTGGCTTTTGTCATAGTGAATGGAATACAAAATACTCTATGCCACTATAATAAAAAAAATGAAGTCTTACTAAAACTATACAATGCACAAGGCAAACCACAGCTGGAATACTGCAAACTGTTTTGGGCCCCTTATCTAAGGAAAGGTATACTGCATTGGAGGCAGTCTACAGAAGATTCACTGGGCAGATCCATGGTATGGAGGGATTGTCTTATGAGGAGAGGTTAAATAGATTGGAATAAAGAAAAATAAGATGCAAATTTATTGTAAAAAACATACAAGATTCTTAGTGGACTTGACAGAGTTGATGCAAAAAGGTAGTTTCCCCTGGTGGGAAAATCTATATTCAGAGGGCATAATCTCTGAATAAGGGGTTGCCCATTTAAGACAGAGTTAGGGAAGAATTTCTTCTCTCAGAGTTTGAATCTGTGGAATTCTTTATCACGGAGAACTGTTAAGGCTGTCATGCACCAGGAAGATTCAGGCTTTTAACCTCCGGTTACATCGAGTTTACTGATCTCAGCTAGACCTTGGCACACAAAAAATAATTTGGATTCCAAATGCTTGGGATACAAAAGGGAACGATCATTCACATTTCCTGCTCCCCACGCACTACACAGTGACTTTTAATGGAAGTGCATAGGATAGATTTTGACTTGAATCTACTGGACACAAAAAAAAAGTGGGAAGACAATGGCCTAGTGGTATTATCACTAGACTATTAACTCAGAGACACAGGTGATGCTTTGGAGAGATGGATTTGAATCCTGCCACATATGGTGGAATTTGAATTTAATAAAAATCTGGAGTTAGGAGTGTAACGATGAGCATGAATCTATTGCCAATTGACAGAAAAAAACCTACCTGTCCACTAGACTCCTTCAGGGAAGGAAACAGCCATCTTACCTGGTCTGGCTTACATGTGACTCCAAACCCACAGCAATGTAGTTGACTCTTAACTGCCCTCTGGGCAATAGTGTTGGTCTAGCCAGAAACACTCTTATCCCACGAATAATGAATAAAAAATAGGGCTATCAATAAATTTACAGCATTTGCACAAATTCAAAGTCATGGCTTGACAGTTGGACATTTGGTGAGATTGTGATACCTGCTAAGTCAAATATCCCACAAGTATTCATTATCAAGGTGCCCGCTCTGATGGATTCATACCATAGTAGACAAGTCACTATCCAATAGGAGTAAAAAGGGATGGGAGAGAATCATACAGTTAGGACAAAAAGAAATTGTATTTCCGTAGCGTTGTTGATATATTAGAATGTGTTAAGACACTTCACAGTATTCTCTTAAACAGAATAACACTGAACCACAGAAGAATCAAATAAACAAAAGCTTGGCGAAAGATTTAGGCTTCAAGCAGTGTCTTAAAAGAGGAAAGTACAATTAGAGTCAAATTAAAAGTAATCTTCAATCAGTGTCCACTGAATTCTGAACCTCCAGGAAAGCCTTGTGACAGATCTCCGTGTGTGTGTGTCTGTGTGTGTGTGTGTGTGTGTGTGTGTCTGTGCATGTGTGTCCTTGTTAAAATGATGAGTGTCCTGCGTAAGATGGAGCTGAATCATACTAATCTAAGCCGGGCTGCAGGATGGCCATTATAATTAACACTGGAGCTAGGCAGGGGTGAAACTGCCACTGCTGATCGCTGTTCATTGACTGTTTTGTGCATGTGGAGGGGGAGACAAACTGGAAGGAGGAGACACCTTGATAGCACATTATTGTATTCAATTCTGGTCGTCACATTTCAGGAAGGATGTGGAGGTGATGGAGAGGGTGCAGAAGAGGTTTACCAGGATCTTGGATTAGAGGGTATGAGCTATAAGGAGAAGCTAGAAAACCTAGGGCTGTTTTCTCTGGAGCGGCGGAGGCTGTGGGGAGACTTGATAGAAATGTATAAAATTATGAGATGCGTAGATAGGGTTGACAGTCAGAATCTTTTTCCCCCCCAGAGTTGAAATGTCTAATACGAGGGGGCATGCATTTTAGGTGAGAGGGGGAATGTTCAAAGGAGATGTGAGAGGGCAAGTTTTCTTTTACACACAGAGTGGAACGCGCTGCCAGGGATGGGGGTGGAGGCAGACAAAATAGGGATGTTTAGATAAGCACATGAATATGCAAGGAATGGACGGGTATGGATGAAGGGAAGGTAGAAGGGAATAGTTTAATTTGGCATCATGTTCAGCATAACGTTGTGGGCCGAAGGGCCTGTTCCTGTGCTGTACTGTTCTATGTTCTACATGACTGAACCTGAGTATGCTAACAGTGACAGAGGGACGAAGCTTAGTTTTCTAGCCAAGTAAGGCACTGAATATTCATTTTTAGAGCATGACTTTTTCTTATAAGGATCAATTCCACAGATGTATAGAAAACCAAAGAATATTTTGATGTGATTGCTTGTAAAAGGAATAAGAACGAAAAGGGCAGAGGTTTGAGGTTTTCAAAATCATGAGTGGGCTGGATAGTGGAGATAGGGAGAAGCTGCTCCCACCTGTAAAAGGAACAAGAACCAAAAGGCACAGGTTTAGAGTGATGTGCAAATGAAGCAAGGGTGATGTGAGAAAAAAAACATTTTCACTTAGTAAGTCGGTATGGAATGCACTACCTAGAAATGCAGTGAATGCAGGTTCAGTTGAGGCATTCCAGATTGTATTGGATGGGAATAGCGTGCAAGGATATGGGGAGAAAGATCGGCACTGGGCAATGAAGTTTATTTGAAGAGATGGTACAGGCACGGTGGGCTGAATGGCCTCCTTTTGTACTGTGACAACTGTGTAATTGGCTTCAGCACATAAGGGAGGGAGCTGGAAAATTCACTACAATGATGGAATGTCTGGAATCTTTAGAGACTTCTGGTTCTAGCCAAAAATCTTTTCAGGACAGATTCAAAAACAACACACGTTCCAAGCATAGTATGACACTACAGAACAGCAACATGCCCTTCAGCCTGTTGTTCAGCTACCTGTAAATCCTTGCACTACATTATTAGAAAATGTCACGTTGAGACAGTCTCCTGATTAACCACAACCCCATGTGATAGCTGCAGCACAGCAGCCTCCCAGGCTACATACAGATTCTTGCCACTGGTTGGATTCCATGGCATGTGCCGTCCTCGCTGGGAGGAAATAGCAGAAGTAAATAATGGTATCGCTCCTTCTATTCCAATCTCCTCTTAAATGCATTTCACCACAATGAGTAAAGCAGTTTCTAGTGAATTCCTTATTCTATCTTAAGTTCAACAGCTGCTACTTTCAGAGTCTCCCATGTCTATCCTATTGAATCCTTACATACTTATAAAGATCTGTGTCAGGTCACTTCTTTATTCTAGAGAAAAAAAAAGTGTCAACTCCTGTCCAGTCCATTGGGAGGAATGTGTCACCTCAATTTCTGCATGATCCATTCGTAAATAGGGCTTTAAGGAAAGAGTAGATGCAAGATCCCAAATGAAATTCGATTCCTTCAAAATAGTTGGTAACTTCCTGATTTACCAGTGTTTAAAGCTTTTGAGTATGATCCTCCCTACAACTTGTGATGCTGTCACTTGAGACCTCTCCCAGAATCGCGAGGGGCTATCAAAGCTGGGACCCCACCTTACACGCCAATATTCTGAGATACTTCCAAATTTTACAAAGACAGATGTCAACAATCAGCAACTGAGATTGCATCTGGGAAGAATGCTTGTCAGATACATTTTTCTTGCAGCTCACTTAACAATTATGTCCTTAGCTCAACTCAGACAAACCTAATAACATGTTGCAAAGATCCAATTAGGATTAGGATAATTACAGTTTTTGGGAGCCAATGGACTTGCCTCTTGGTTACTGATATGTTTTGTCAGAAGCTCCACTCCCATTACAAAGCTGGCAGTTCAAAAGACAAAACACAAATGTGCGAGAAAGCAATCCAAGACTACAGCAATCGGGACAGAAATAAAACAAAGAAAGAAGGCTTATCCTAAATACTAGTATTAAAATACAGTGCAGAGTTCAGAAGGTTGGTCTTGTGGTGTGGTGGGTAGTGACCCTGCCCCTCAGCCAGAGGTTCCAGGTTCACATCTCACTCACATAACAGAGGCAAATAGGTTTGCAAATCCTTCCAACATGTGCCATTGGCATGCAGGAAAGATCCCTGGTCATTCACGTGATGGAAGGAAATTGCAATCTCAACCACAGCTCCAAGCTATCACAAGTATGTTACCACCACTTGGAATCCTTTGGGGGTGGTGGGGGCATTTGGCTCAGTTCATAGATACTAAAAGCAAAGAGCTTGATCCCAGTGGACCTGCCTGTGGTGGAGATTTTGGCTGCGTGCATCAGGCCTGCCTTCTGGAGAAGTCCAGGAGAATGGAGAGAGAGGAACAGAAAGCTCTTCTCAATCTGACTGTAATCCCACATTACCAAATCAGCCACCAGAGTTCAAGGAAGTGCACAGATCTTGGGTGGGCACAGCTGGGACACCCATATAAGATGGAGTTATTGAATCCCTATAGTTTGGAAGCAGGCCAGCGGGCCCATCGAGTCCACACTGACCCTCTGAAGAGCACCAGACCCAGATCTACCCCATCCCTATAACCCTGGCTAATCCACTGAGCCTACACATCTTTGGACTGTGGGAGGAAACCGGTGCACCCGGAGGGAACCAACACAGACATGGGGAAACTGTGTGGAGTTTGCCTGAAGGTGGAATAAAACCTGGGTCCCTGGTGCTGTGAGACAGCAGTGCTAACCACTGAGTCACTGTGCTACCAGGAGTGGAGGATGAGTTACAGAGGCTGGGAGATGGGCATGTGAGAGTACAATTTTAGGGAGGGTTGAATGGTGTCATACACAAGATCCCTCCAATAAAGGAGATAACCCCTTCCTACTCATCCATAGTGAGAGCTGTCTGCTTGTTCATCATGGCTTCACCTTGGTATTGACCGAAAAATTGCAGTAGAGGCAGAATGAGGTCCTTGTGTGGTTGTGAATTCTTTCACCAAACATTGGGCTTGTGGGAAATTCTGTCTAACGCTTTATCTAGCTCTGTCTCTCCACTGCTCCCCCAACCCCTCACCCAACCCCTCCACAGTGAATGGGTTGGGAAGGAAATGGAGGAAGCTGCCTGTTTTACTTAACATGACTCGCACCCCCATCCCCCCAAACAACATTGACTTCAAATACCCCAACAGAGGTAACCCCAAGGAGGCATATACAATCCACTTGCAGACTTTGTACTTGTAAATATACACAAAAAGAACTAAATGTCATTCATAATAATATTACAGTGTATCTGAAAAGGAGCTTCCACAGAGGAGTATTGATGAACAAATGCAATGTTAGCATTCATTTCAAGAGGGTTACAATACAATAGTAGGGATGTACTGCTGAGGTTGTCCAAGGCTCTGATCAAACCGCATCTGGGATAGTGTGAGCAGTTTCCACATCTCAGGAAAAACGTGCCGTCCTTGGAGGTGGGAGGGTCCAGAGGAAATATACAAGAATGATCTAGGGAATGAAAGGCTTGTCATAGGAGGAGTGCTTGTGGACTCAGGGACCGTACTCAATGGGGTTTAGAAGGATGAGGGAGGATTTCATTGAAGGGTGTGTCTGGAACCAGGGGTCACAGTATGAGGATTCAGGGTAGATGATTTAGGACAGAGATGAGAGACATTTCTTCACCCAAAGAGTGGTGAGCCTGTGGAATTCATTACCACAGGAAGTAGTTGATGCTAAAACATTGAATGTATTCAAGAGGCGGCTAGATATAGCACTTGGGGCAAATGGGATCAAAGGTTATGGGGAGAAAGCAGGCTTAGGTTATTGAGTTGGACGATCAGCCATGATCGTGAAGAATGGCACAGCAGGCTTGAAGGGCCGAATGGCCTCCTCCTGCTCCTTTCTTCTATGTTTCTGTGAAACCCAGACAGTGCTGAGAGGCCTGGATAGAATGGATGCGGAGAAGATGTTTTCACCGGTAGGAGAGACTATGATCCGAGGGAACAGCCTCAGATTGAAGGGATGATCCTTCTGAACCAAGAGGAGGAGTAATTTCTTCAGGAAGAGGGTGGCATATCAGTGCAACTCATCATGGAGAGCAAGTCATTGAGTGTATTTAAGACAGAGATTGATAAAGGGAATCAAGAGTTATTGCGAAAAGGTAGGAGAATGGGGTTAAGAAGCATATCAGCATATCGAATGGTGGAGCAGACTTGATGGGCTGAATGGCCTAATTCTGCTTCTATGTCTTATGGTCTTAGTATAAATCGCAGTCTCACTATTACAGTGGCATCAGATACTATTGGACTATTGATGGATGATGGCACCTTGTGTTCCTCAATGGGAACACATTGCCAATACAGTCTGCTGGAAGCATCCATTGGTTCTGTGTTGAAATAAAGACTCTTGCAACATCGCCAATTTCAACCTGTTCCCTTTCAGAACTTTAAACCTCCTTCACCTCGGAATTCCTTTTCTTTACTGCCATCCCTTCTCCCATCCTCATGACAACTTACACAATTTCAAAAAGTGGAAAATTGCTGGCGAAAGTCAGCAGGTCTGGCAGCATTGGCGGAGGGAGAAACAGTGTTAATGTTTCAAGTCCAATAGAGCTCTTCTTCAAAACTGTTCAGATGAGGACTCATTGAACTCAAAATGTTAATTCTGTTTCTCTCAATTCAGGCTGTCAGAGTCGAGTTTTTACAAGAACTCTATTTCAGATCGCAAGTGTCTGCAGTACTTTGTTTTTACTGCGGATTTGAAAGCACAAGTTTAGAACCACTTAAAATTGCTTAGCATCTCTCTTTCTATTTTAAACTTCTGTGGCATTTGACAAATTTCATTATTAAGATACATGCCCTGGTTTTCAAATCCCTCTGTGGCTTCTCTTACACCCTCATTACTGTTGTCACTTCCTCCCACTCTTATAACCTTCCAAGGCCTCTGTGCTCCTCCTTCAGACCTCCTCCACATTTGGTCATCTATCTGAATACATTTTTTGGTGTCCAATTTCATTTCTGTGAAGAGTTGGAGAATATCCTACAAGCTTTCAAAGGTGTTGCTTAAATGCGTGTGGATGTTGTTGTTGTGAGGGGTGGGGGAAGGAGAGAGAGGGGAGGGTGAGCGAGGGGAGGGGAGGGCGAGCGAGACTATATTTAACCATCTCAACATCTTATCCCAGCAGAGATTCCCAAAAGCACATCAAGTAGCATGCTTTGCAGAGTTATTGAAGCGTTTAACCATAATTTTTTTTGAATAAATACCATCTTGGCTTTACGAGTTAAATACGATAATTGAAAAACTGTGTGAGGAAAATATGATCTGGAAGCTTTTTGATCCTTACTCCTCCTCAAAGTGGCTGAAATTAATAAGAAAATTCTGTGATGGGCCACAAACTCTCTAAAAAGAAAACAAAATCCAGCCAATGCTGGGAGTCCTGAACAAAAACAGAAAGCTTTGGTAGTACTGAGCAAGTCCAGCAGCATCTGGGAGGGACAGAAACAGTGAATATTTCAAGTCAAACAGTTTAAAGCATAGTCGTTAATTCTGTGTTTCCACAGTTTGTTTTTATTCCATATTTTCTCTGGAAGGATAGATGTTAATTTTTTGAAATTTATTTCTACACCTTTGTAAAATGTATTTTTGTTACATTTCGAAATTAAACAGTTTTCCTTCAGGAAAATTGCTAATTGCACCCAATTCCTACTCCACTGATACTACTGACAAGAGGTCCAATTTTTAAAAAAAAATATTTAATCTGTTTTTCTAATCAACCTGTTCAGAGATGTCATTACACACCTCTAGAACAGACAGGGCCTGAACCTGGGTCTCTCAGGTCATGGAGTGGCACCGTGGTTAGCACTGCTGCCGTACAGCGCCGGGGACCTGGGTTTGATCCCACCCTTGGGTGACTAACTGTGTGGAGTCTGCATGTTCTCCCTGTGTCTGTGTGGGTTTCCTCCCAAAATCCAGACATGTGCAGGCTAGGTGGATTGGCCATGCTGAATTGCTCATAGCGTCCAGGGATGTGCAAGCCAAGTAGGTTAGCCATGGGAAATGCGGTGTTACCGGAATGAGGGGTGAATCTGGATAGGTTGCTCTTTGGAGGGTTGGTGTGGACTCAATGAGCTGAATGGCCTGCTTCCACACTGTAGGGGCTCTATGAGGGGTGAGGGACATTACCACTGTGCCACAAGAGCTCTTAGAGGTCAAATTTTATATTAAAATACAAACTCAATCCAGCTACTTGAGAAGTTTATACACTCAGCCAACATTACATGACTGCCGATCTGCAAACTAACTCCTGATACTTATTTTTTTACCTTCTAACCCTATTGTCTTTGGTTAGTAAAAATCTCAATTGAAAAGATTATAACTGATCAATGCATTGTTTGTCATTTAAAGAACGGGATAGCATTCAATTCATTATCTCTTAATTGTCCATATTATACACAATTATATTGTTAAGAATCCTGGGCACATTCGAAAACTACGAGTAGTAATGAGGAGATGCTACTGAGAATGCTATGAGAATTAAGGGGGAATATGGTTCTGGTTTTAATTGATATTAAGGCATCAGTTGGACTCATGAATTGACTTTAATTGCTGTGGTTCCAGTTGCAAAAGAACACACTATTTCTGATCTTCACTCCCACCCAGTGTACTTGATCACTGATCTTGCATGCAGCTTGAAGTGGTCGCAATAATTTGCACAGAAGTCAGAATTCTAGAATAGGCTAATTTCCCTGGAGTGTTGGAGGCTGAGGGATGACCTTATAGAAATTTATAAAAGCATGAGGGGCATGGATAGGGTGAATAGACAAGGTCTTTTCCCCAGGGCAACCTTTTCACACAGAGGGTGGTGCATGTGTGGAATGAGCTGCCAGGAGAGGTGGTGGAGGCTGGTACAATTACAACATTTAAAAGGCATCTGGATGGGTATATGAATAGGAAGCGTTTACAGGGATATGGGCCAAATGTTGGCAAATAGGGCTAGATTAATTTAGGAAATCTGGTCTGCATGGATGAGTTGGACCAAAGGGTCTGTTTCCGTGCCATAGATCTCTATGACTCCATGACTGTACATCTAGAGTTGCCTGATCTGGGAAAATTTAGATGTGACTGAAAATCATTTAGTGCCAAAGCAGAAGTCATTAGGGAAATGTCTCATGATGGGGAGCTCCTTCAATGCAAAGTGACCATATCCAACTCCATTCAGAGTACAGACTGTGTACAGTTCTGGGAGCCAAATTATAAGCAGGATATGAAAACATTGGAGAGAATACACAGGTGGTTTATAAGAATGGTGACAGAGATGAACAACTTCAGGTATTGATTGAAGAAGTTGGGACTGTTCTCTTTGAAGAGAAAAAAGACTAAAAAGGAGATCAGTTGAAGCTTTTTGAAATCATGAGCAACTGGATAGAATAGATTGGGAACAATTACTCCCACTCGTAAAGAGAACGAGAGCAACAGGGTGCTGATCTAGATGTCTGAAATAATATTTTATGCTGGCTTCAATCATTCAAAACATTTCTCCTCTTTGGAAGTAAAGCATTAATAAATACATTGTTTTGTAGTCAGCCAATGAAACACTGGACATTAGGCTTAGAAAATTCACAGAACAGACCATGGAACTATTAGCACATTGTAGTTCAAAACAAAAATCTCATAACTTTGGCTGACTTTGATCCCTGAGATCTAGCGCATTCAAATATAGAACAAGTCGAGAGCTCTAATGTGATTACAACATGGACTTGGTGCTGATAGGTGATACTGTTGAGTGTACCACTTCAATGAATAACACAGAGTTAGTAGAGACTGACATTCTAATGTAAGAGAAAATTACTGCAGATGCTGAAATCTGTACTGAATTTGAGCTCTGAAGAAGAGTCATCTCAAAACTTTAGCTTGCTCTCTCTCCATGGATGCTGTCTGACCCGCTCTGATCTCTAGCATTTGTTGTTTTCAGTCTGACATCCTAATATTGGATTTCTGCTCCCTCTTCCCCACACACCATGGAATACAGGTGCCATAGTAATAGAAAGAATGGTGAGATGCATGATATTGATTGGTTAGTGAGCAATGATTACTGTGATTAGTCGATAACTCCTTTATTCTTCCTACATGAGATTACCAAGTTAGTAGGTGGTGAACTAAATGACTTTAGGAACAATAATGACAAAAAGAAAGCCAATTTCATTTTCAATGATGCACAAGATAGCTCAATCTAAATGAAGGATAATTGTGCCCTTTTCCTTACTTTGATCTTGGGATGTGGTCACCTCTGGCATCCCCAATTGTCTTTGATGTGTGAGCATACAATTAATGTCTCCTGTAGTCATTTCAAAATCTAAATCTTTTTGAATAGCATCAGATTTCCTTTTTGCTATGTTATCTTCACTAGGAAGACAGTCACCCAAATGCTGTTGACCTTGAAGCACGGTCTACAAGCATTTAGGCAAAACACCCCAGTGTCAACATAACACACAGTGTGGAGCTGGAGGAACACAACAGGCCTGGCAGCATCAGAGGAGCAGGAAAGCTGACGTCTCGGGTCGGGACTCTTTTCTGAAGGAGGGTCCCGACCCGAAACATCAGCTTTCCTGCTCTTCTGATGCTGCCAGGCCTGCTGTGTTCCTCCAGCTCCACACTGTGTTATCTCAGACTCCAGCATCGGCAGTTCTTACTGTCTCTTTTTCTAAATCAACCTGTTTGGACTGGTTATCATGCACCTCCAGTGGGACCTGGACCTGGCCCTTCTGGAGCAGAAAAGGGGAACGTACAACTGCACCACAACATTGTGACCCGCTTTCTCTACCTTACTGCCATTTGTGACTGTGAGTACAGATGCAGTGTGACATTTCAACTATGTTGGCATAGGGTAAATTATAATGACAATAAGCATATTGGAGAAATAGCAATGTTGTGCCAGCAAATTACTAGGTGGAAGACACTTAGCGAGAGCCTTTGCAAATCTTTTGGCACGGAAATAAATGCAAACCTATCTGTAATTCCCTGGTTAACCTTTATGGATAAGAGCCAACAATTACCAGTGCCACATGCATTGTTTTGCTGCATTGCCGTCACCATTTTCCGAATCAATCACCCTCTCACAATCTGCATTATAATCAAGTGCACACATGACCCAATGGCTTCAAAATGAAACACTGAGCGGAAAACAAAAATCGATTTACAAACAGAAGCTAATTTAAAAGAACCCTCACAAAATTTGAGATGTAATAAAAGATCTTCATTAAACACAACAGCCAGCAAGTAGATCAAGGCAATAATGTAATATCAAAACCACAATTGTAATACTCCAGCCATCTTGCGTTGATGTGATCACAGTTAAATATTTTTCTTTACCAGCCTCCATGAATGTGGACGTGTTAAATCCTGTTCTCTCATTTAATTACTGTTTTATTTTATTCTCATTCAATCACACTAGGTCTTCTTTCTAAAAAAGATGGGCCTTTACTGATGCTCTTAAAATAGTCCCAGTAAACCCAACTCATGCAAATTTTAGCACATCAAGTTATGAAACCACATTCTCTTGGTGTTTTATTGAATTATCATAAAATTGCATTGTGTTCCATTGTAGATTATCTATTTATTCTTTATTTTGTTATGTGTGGATATGAAAAATTATGCAGTGTTCTGGAAAATAGGTCACCCGACATGTTGGGTTGATGTGCGGTTTTCATACATTTTTATGATGGTCTGATAGTAACTATAATTCAATAAAGCCAAACAGCACTAAATAAATAATTGAATCTTAGAAAGCAATAACAACACAATAAAATTAGCAAGGCTATGATGAGTAAATTGTATGTGAAGTGATGGAAGCCCAGATACTGTAAGCGCTCATTGTCAGAGCATTACAAGTAAGCAATCTAAATATATAAATAAATACTGCAGGGAGTGGCAGATATTGATATAAAATGCAGACACTAATAAAATGCAAACAAAAAAGAGAGAGCAGAATCCAATACAAGTTACTGATGGGCTTGCCAAATCTGGGGGGCATTTCCTGGAGATTACATCACAACTTCCTGTTTCCAACTCCCCCACCCAAACACAAGTCTCCCCTGACAATATCTTCAATATTCGTATAATTAACAGAAAGTCTCTAAAGAAAATTCCCCAGGACTTTTTTTTTTGGTTGCACTGTCCAAGAGATCACAGCTAAATTGCCCAGGCAAGTCTTATCTGATCCTATGGGCCACTGTGTTAGAGGCAGACTGAAAATTAGCAATAATACCTTGGTTTATAAGGAGATTTGCAGAATTAAACTAAACTGTTCTGCACTATGGAGGAACCTGCTTCCAGCACGTAGCAACATCTTTAAAAATACTAGACTCATCAGCTGAATAAATATCATAGATATGTAGTTATAACAAAAAAGTCAGTTTGCCAGGATACAATTTTCATTAATAGAAGCTTAAAGCAAAAGGATTTGAGCTAATAAAACTCACCCTTGTCAAATTAGCAATGTAGCATTGCAGGGAGGACTGAAGGACTTTGATCTACTGAATAGGGAATTCATAAGGAATCCAGACTGCAAATCAGTCTGATTGTTGTCGAGAACTATCTTCACAAGAGGGGTCTGAATTCGGAATTGACCTGTTTATTTTAATTATTTTGGGAAATATACTAGAAATGAATAATTCCTACGGTCCAGCTTTAAGTGCAAATTAATATCCAGGACATACTTACCAGAATGGATTTTGCATCTTGCTTCTTCAAAAATTTTTTCTTATTTGACGTGTCTCTTGTTGGACCTGAAAGACAGGACGGAAGCATATATTGATCACGTAACCAAAGAAATGCACATCTGGATTTTCCCACTAAGCGATAATGGATACAAAGAACACAATGAGCTCTTTCTCAAAAACACGCAGTATGCGTTTCCATGTCAAGGCACAGAATTCTCCAACTAATAAAAGCAACGTGCTGCAGATGTTGCAAATCTGAAATGAAAACAAAAGTGCTGGAGAAACTCAGCAGGTCTGGCAGCATAGGTGGAGAGAGAAACAGAGTGGCAGATATTGACATAAAATGCAGACACTGAGTAAAGTATGACTCTTTTTTCAGAAACCTTGGATTGACTGGTTTTAAATTCCTTTTAATAAGGGGGCCTCACACTATCTTCAACTGTTTAGCTGTTACGTAGGAGTTACTTAATCTGTGTGGAACATGTTGCAAATGTAAATTATAGAACACAGCTATAATGAGGGTGAAGGGGTGAACCAAAATACAGAAAGGGAGTGAAATGAATAGAAGGAAGGAGGGAAGAGGGCTTCTTTTTTTAAATTCAGCAAGATTACAACTCCAAACTCACAACATATGGTACATGAAATCCACACTACCATGTACAAACCATCATTATTATGTACACACTCAAAACAATGCATTGTTTAACTAAGTAAACATACTGGCAATACTCCTGTGGTTCAGCTTAATCAAGGAAAGTCCAAGCTCTGAAAAGTGGTCTCGCAGTTAGTACACATTGTGGGACTTGAAACATGCGAGTGGTTGAGAGTCTGCAGCCACGTTTCATGTTGATGTGCAAGGACCTTAGCAATGGTCTTGCTGCATGGGTCAACATTTGGGTGCTATACATGTTAGAGATCTACTATAATTATTTTCCATATTAGAATAGTTTACCTGTATGCTATGGCATAAATTGGTAAAAGCTGTTTCTGCTTTATGTCTTAAAACAAAGGATTAAGGGCAAACCGATTTCTAGACTTAGATTTTTTGCAGTGGATTGAGAAATGTTACGTTGCGGAAGGATAAAGAAAATATCCATGAAATGCAATCCATCACTTACAGGATGTGTTAAGAACTTATCATAGTTATTCTCCTCAGCACAAAAATCTTTAATAATGGATTCAGAGGAAACCACTCAAATAGGGATCGGGATGGTTGGAACATTTGGATGAATTTCATCACTGGGTTCACTTTTGGATTACAGGTTGCTGCGCTTGTCATCGTTATCCCATTCTTCCATTAAAGGATTCCCATTAGAATTGCGTAATGACTGAATTTTCTTGGATAAATCACATGGACATGAGAAAATTAAATTGATCGTCAGTCAACAAAGGAAAAACATGAAATGCCCACTTACTCATTGTGCACCAGCACTGCCAGGGTACTACTGAGACTGGAGACTTTTTTAACCAACTCTAACTCACTCTCACACAAACTACCATAAATTGTGTCCGATGTCACATTAGCAAAGGTGTTGTTGTGTGAAGCTGCTGGAAGAATGCAGAACAGGTAGACCAAGGAGTCAATCAGGTTGACTTCTATCAATGGCATCCATTTTGGAGTCATACACTCCAACTAATACCCTGTCAAACTCATTCCTGAACAAGTGAGGGATCGCCACCTCATTTCATTTCAACCCAACTGTTTATTTAAAGAAATTATCAGTTGTTGCCTGTTCCCCAAGAGTACTCAAACCTTTTACTCAAGTGTTCTTTTCTTGTGTGACAGACAAAAGACATGGAATTGACTCAGAATTCACTTAAACAAACCCTTCTTTATTTTAACTCTAAGCATAATACTCAATATCAAACATGCATTCATTGCACCATTTACTTTGTCTAATTTAATTTCAACTCATTCCATTTAACTGCACCTTACCTTATTTGAACTTAACCCACACTTAACTCTGGATTATAAATTTGGCTTGAAACAAATACCACCCCAATTTGAGTGAAGTGGCTAACTTTTGCTCTCGGTGTAGATTTTGCCTCACAATTCTCTCACTTCAGAGCACATGTTTCTCAAATGCTGGTCTCGAAGGCTCACTCCTGAAAAATCCTTTATTCTGTTACCTTCTATCACTAAATGTGCTCATTTCCAGAAACTTCTCTGGCACCTAGCCAATGAATTGACCAAAACCATTTGATTCCAGTCAATGGTGTTAATGAGCAAACAACACCCAAATGTTAAACAGCCACATTCCAGGCTCCATATAAGATAATTACGGTGCCAATCTGTCTAGCCATCCACCATGACACTCCCTTTGTTTGGTCAACACAGGAAACTGCAGGACATATCATGTCCTGGCTGCATTTTCAACTGAGGTTAGAGTTTAGACTAGCTTGAACAAAATTCCCAGCATGCTTGATTCAGGCTCTTAACCAGTCCTGTAGCCATTTCTGCTGCTGGCCACATGGCTGATAAAGGAGGTGGAGGGGGGGCTTCCATCATTCACAATTGCAGTATCACCTTTCCCGCACATGCTCCCTTTATCCAACATCCCTGTCCAACCCTCGACCTGCCCTATCTACCATCCTCCCTCCCAAATGGGGTTTCCCCTCCCATCCTTGACGCAACCAACCACACCCAATCTCCCCTCCATCCTGGGAGTGACACTGCCTCTAGTCCCAGCAAGGCCAGTGGTCCCTGTGGCACTGTTGGCATTACAGAGCTATCAGCCAACTTATACAGTCACATTTGCTTTCCAGTGCACTGGGCTATTAGCAGGTTAGCTTCTGATTAATTCCAAAGATTATGCTGTAACCTTAATAAAAATGGTGGTTTCTATAGATCTTTACAATTGCTAACGTGTAAGAGCAGGAGCTAGAATAAGACTCATGGGACATCAATACATTGTCAGATTTTAGTTTACTGATCATCTGTTAGGGGATTATAAATGGGCTTCAACAGCATCTTGCATTTACAGATGTATGCATATGTCTGATACACATCTTGTCCATGCTATAGAAACTAAGCTAGTATAATAAGAATAACCACGGGACATTTCTGGTTGCCTGTTTGCAGACAGGCTAATTCTTTATGGTAGTAAAAGGCTAAAATGATTGTGAGCAATGCAAATCACGTAAGGTAAGTAAATAAAATGTTGGCCGTCAGCTTGGTCCATTAATTAGATTTCCACTATTTTATTAATAGCAATGTCACAGGGAGGGTTAGGCATCTGCCAGCAATTACAAGCAGTCTCCATAAATCAATTCTTCAGCAGTCAAATGGCCTTTATGTATTTGAGTTGATTGATATCCTAAGTAGGCCTTCATTACTGTTAACTGTGTAAGCGGGAATAGCTGGAATGCTGGAAAGGGCAGTGCTTACATCTCTTTTCCCAGAATACAGCTTAATTGGCAGGCTGGGAAGAGACAGCTCAAACTGTACAGTTCTTTGAGAAACAATTGACGACACAAGGTCAGGGGAGAAGAAAGCAGGATTCATTCAGCCAACGTCAGATATCAGTTGCACAAACAGTATCATCCGTTTAATTATAAAGGGTTTCTGCTACTCTCTTGCATTCAAACTGACAAGACAATCAGCGTTCTGTTCCAAAGCGATGGAACAGAAAAAAATGTAAGAAACCTGCAAGGCATGACTGAATTGCTGTATTGGACTGGATTTGAACAGTCACATGAAGCTGCAGACAATACAGGGTCATTGTGTCCTTAGATCTCTCTTTATTTGGTGAAGGGAAAGGCTTTGGGAGGGATTGGAGAATAGACACAAAACCACCTCAAGTAATGGGCTGAAATTGCAAATCAGTGTGAAACTCCAGCCCAGCAACCAAGGGTAGAATATGAAAAAAAAAGAGATAAAGCTGAGTTAAAGCAAAAATAAGCAGAATAAGAAGATCGTCACGGTCATTTTTACAAAGGTTACAAACATCCATTGTTGTCTGTAAAACCCAGTATTCTATTACACATCGCAATGGTACAGTCCATTTGAAATTAGCAGTGGCGCCAAGTTTTGCTGGTACGGACGTCTAATTCAGAAATGAGACCCACAATAACTTTCCGAACAATAGATAAATGTCTTCTGAAGTGTCCCACAAATAATTCAACAAAAATACCCAGGCACAAGGCAAACATGAGGGTTTTATCATTATTTGAATACAATCTTCCGCCTCCAAATATCAGGCTTCCGCAATACTATGGAAGAGTTATGAAATGATTAACTTAGCAAACTGTTATAGACCTGACCAGACCACCTCAATATACATTTAAGAAGGTAGCCTAGCCCTCTAACTTTTTCTTATTTTAAAGGCAGATGTGAAGTGCTATGGTCCAGATGCAATGTGACTGGTCAAATTACTTGAAATTGAACAAAACACAAAATTATTTAAACAATGCAATTAAAATACAAACAAAATAAAGAAAAATTTAGAATAGCTTAACTATTGGAAAACGTAACCAAATAATAGAAACAGTACCTATTGCTAATTAACTGTTCCAATATTAGTAACATCCCATAAACATGTCCCTTGGCAAAAAAACAAATTTAGACACAGATGATCACAGGCAGTTCTCCAATCCAAGAGGAAAACACATCCAGAGAAAATTCAGAGAAAGTAGCAGTGAGGAGACATTCACTGAAGCTCCAACTCTTTTGAGACCTCAAAGGTTTATGCTCAAAACTAAACCTAAAAACCAAAAAAAAAAAAAAACAGAAAACCCGGTTTTAGAGAGCTGGCCACACCCAGACTGCCTCCATTGCTCCAACTTATGAAAAAAAACTCAAGGCCTCACAAATTATTTACTTTCTTAGAGACAGCATCATCACCTTTGCATTACAGTCTCTCTTCAAAAACAAAGTTCAAAATAACTTTTTAAAGTGACAGCTTTGTCACAAAACCATTCAACTAGTCAGCACAGGAAAACATATTTTTGATGCTGCCAAATGCTTCTGAAAGTGACAAAATTGTCACCATCTCAAAATGTTACATTTTCAAGTACCTTGTAAATAGCTTCCGTGAAATCGACAGAAAAATGCCATTGTTCCTAAAATGATTGAGCTAGACTCCTCACTTGGCTAGCCTGTCTTAAATGCACTCCGTGCTATCTCTATATTTGCTGACAATCACCTCTCAGCATTATGGCCAAATTTCTGGTAACATTCTAATATCTCAGCCAAATGGTTAATGTTTCAGTGAGAATCTGGACATGTTCAACCACAAGGAGTTTCATTCAAGTCAACTCACTGCAAACTGTTCCTGTTCTCTTTTAGGTTGTGGGAGCGACATGCTGCCTTTACTCAGTCATCATTTCCAAAGAACGGTAGAAAATAGAACATAGAACATAGAACATAGAACGTAGAACGTAGAACAGTACAGGCCCTTTGGCCTATGATGTTGTGCCGACCTGTAATTGGACTCAACTCTTTCTCTCTCCATAGATGTGGCCAGACTTGCTGAGTTTCTCCAGCAATTTGTTTTTAATGTTCTGTTTCCTCCAGCACCCGCAGTATTTTGTTTTTATTCACCCCAGTCAAGGCCTGTTCTCACTTGAGGTCTGTACAATGGGGAGGACCCAGCCAAAGTTACTACAAAGTTACCAGAGGGAAATGAGCACATCCTTTCTGCTACAATGACTAAAATCAAGATTGGTGATGGGACCTATGCAGGTGAATACAGTGTGGAAGCAGGCCATTTGGCCCATCGAGTCCACACCTACCCATCGAAGAACATCCCACCCAGACCCGCACCCCACCCCATCCCTGTAACCTTGCATTTCCCATGGATAATGTTCTTAGCCTGCACATCCTTAGACACTACGGGCAATTTAGCATGGCCAATCCACCCTAACCTGCATATCTTTGGACTGTAGGAGAAAACCAGAACACCCAGAGGAAACCCACGCAGACTTGGGGAGAATATGCAAACTCCACACAGACAGTCGCCCGAGGCTGGAATTGAAATCGGGTCCTTAGTGTTGTGAGGCAACAGTGCTAAGCACTGAGCCATTGTGGCATCCCAGGTGGTTTAGGGGAAAAGAAGGAGAAATTGTTTTCACACGTTTCCCATCTTACATATATCTCAAATGATTTCACAGCCATTGGAATATTCTAAAGCAAAATCACAATTGTTATATAGAGCACCATAACATTATCCTTCATTAAAGGTACTATATAAATGCAGGTTGCTATTGCCAGAGAAACTCAGTAAATAATTTGCTCAAAAGTGTCACAGAGAACATGAGTAGAAATGACAGTTAGACTACATCAATATTGTTTCAAGTTTAAATTGCACTAAGTATGATCAATTGAGACAAACCTACTTTTAACTGGAATTGGAGGTGGTGAGTCTTGCACTACAACCTTTTTCTTTTCTGATTTGGGTTGTAGGAGGGACATGCTGCCTGTACTCATCACCGTTTCTCCTGAACTGTAAAACACAAAACTGTTATTTCAAATTCCACACGGTTAGTACTCGTGATCTGACCTCCATATGAAGAGGTAACAAGCTGCTGGTTAAAACTCAGCCAACAGGAAGTGACATCTTTGGCGAAGTGCAGTCCTTACCTACTCCCTCTGTCCTTCACATTGTTTTTTAGTTGTTTCGTGGGCGTGTGAGCATTGCTGTAGGGGCCAGAGCTTGTTACTTTTGATTAGAAACAGGAGTAGGCCGTTTAGCCTCTTGAACCCGCTCTGCCGTTCAATAAGATCACAGCTGTTACAATTGTGAACTCAAATCCACTTTCCCAACCACCCCGAGTACCTTTCACCCCTATGCTCAACAACAATCCTTAAAAATGTTCAAAAGGACACTGCTTCTACCATTTTTTCAGGAAGAGAGTTCCAAAGATCCTCAAGACTGAGAAAATATTGCAACTCTTCTCTATTTTAAGTAAGTGACCCCCTGCTTGCCAGGTATGGAAGGTTTGAGTTATAAAGAAAGGCTGGATGTTGTGAAGTTGGTATAGTACTTATGGATTGGAAAGTAGGACATTAGAATTTGTCTGTAACATGATGGGGCGGTGGGGGCAAGGGTGCGTGGTCCCTTTAAAACATGTGCTTTTTTTAGGCTTGGAGATTGGAAATAAAAAGTCTGCAGGCAGCAGCAATGCACAGAGAGTTCTTGAAATTGAAATGTTGTCTCAAAAGGCTATACTGTTAGCAGGCAAAGCAGCATTTTTACCAAGACAACAGGTTTTTGAATTTAGCCAATTGATTTAAACCAGGCCCTAGATACCATAACCCAATTAAATTTAAATACGATGGTTTTGACTACCTAGGACAAATCCTATTGTAAGATTTTGACAGGTCATCAAGGGTATAAAAGAAGAGACCATTTGAAAATCAGTGTGAGAGTCAACTGTCATCTGACAAGAGAACAGCTCTCAGCTGTAAAAGAAAGAATCATTGGCTCTCACAGAATTCTCTAAGCTCTCAGAAAACCTTCATCTAAACTAAAGGTATTACAGTACTCTTAGCTAATATTCCTGACACAAGAATTCAATGGAGGAAGGTGTTCCTGACTGCAGGACAATAGTGAAGGCAAAGAACATTCCAGAAGACTTATCCTGGCTGTGATTTCAAGAGATTAAGTTTTAGTATTTTTTATTAATCTGGGTTTATATAAGTGGGACTTGTACCTATTGGAACAGCATACCATTAGAATTTTGTTTTATTCAGGAATAGTCAGTAGTTCAGGGGAAATTGTTCAGTTTGTTATTAGTTCTGTTAATTTGTTAACTGTTAGAATTAGATAGAATAAATTGTTACTTGTTATGTAGAAAGTGAGTATCAGGGATTTCTTTCATTTAACCACTCCTTTATACCAGATTAGGGGTGAGAGGTAGGTTATACCATTTCACACACTTCCTTTAACAGATTACAAGGCGAGGCAAGCTTCTCTGGGTGTTTTGTTTTAATTATCAGAGAGGTGTCAACCTCCTCTTCATATCACTGGGACATTTTTCATTTGAGTACAGGAGGTTGATAGGTGACCTTATACAGGCTTATAAAATCATGAAGGGTATAGATAGGATTAATGGTAGTTGTCTTTTCCCTAGGATGGGGGATTTCAAGACTAGAGGTCACATTTTAAAGGCCAGAGGAATGAGATTTAAAAAAGACATGAGGGGCAAATTTATTACACAGAGGGTGGTTCGTGTCTGGAATGAACTTCCTGAGGAAGTGGTGATGCGGGCACAATTACAAGATTTAAAAGACACTTTGGTAAGTACATGAATAGGAAAAGTTAGGAGGGATATGGGTCAGGAGCAGGCAGGGGGACTAGTTTAGTTTGGGATTATGTTTGGCCTGGACTGGTTGGACCGAAGGGTCCGCTTCCATGCCGTATGACTCTATAACAGGAAACATCCTCTCAACATCTACCCTATCAAGACCCTTCAGGAACCTATGACTCAATGAAGTCATCTCTTACTCTTCTAAACTCCAGCGGATACAAGTTGAGTCTGTCCTCAGAAGGCAATCCTATCCATATCAGGTTTTTTTTCTGGTAGACCTTCTCTGAACTACCTCCAATGCATCCACAATCTTCCTTAAATAAAGTGACCAATATATGCACAGTACTCCAGATGTGCCCTGTATAACTAAATCATAGCCTCCCTATTTTTAATAGTCAAATCCCCTTGAGATAAATAATAATATTCTATTAACATCACTAATTACTTTCTATACCTGCATATTAACCTTGTGAGATTATAGACAAGGACACTCAGAGTCCATTGCATTTCAACGCTCAGCAACCTCTCGCTACTTAGATAACCAGTTTCTTTTTAATCTTTCTGCCAAAAAAGACACTTTCACACTTTATACATCATTTGCCACTCACTTATCTGTGCCCTCTGTCTTCTTCACAACTTATAGATAGAAATATATGTTGTCAGTAAATCTGGTAACCATACCTTCCATCCCTTCATTCAAGTCATTTATTTATTTAAAATGTAAACAATTGAGACCACTAATCCTTGCAGCATACCACTTGTTACAACCTGATGCATGTGTATTTCCGCTTGTCCAGCTGATTTTCTATCCATGCTACTGCCCTACACAATGAGCTTTTGTCCATCCCCAACTGGCCTGGAATTGAGATGTGGTTTGCTCAACCATTTTGGAAAGCACATTGCTATGGATCTGAACTCACATGTACACCAGACCTGGTAAGGACAACAGGTTTCCTTCCTGAAAAGGACGTTAGTGCACTAGATGGATTTTTACGGTAATCAATAATGGTTTCTTGATAATAGTTATTGAGACTAGCTTTCAATTCAAGATTTACTAATTGAAATTAAATTCCAACACCTTTCCAAGTGGAATTTGTACCTGGGCCTCCAGAGAACTAGCTTGGACCTTTGGTTAACTAGCCCGGTGATATTACCACCATGTACACTCGGGGACAACTCTATTCTAATCAGGGAGAACAAGTTCTTTATGGTCTACTCTTAGCAAAACATTGCTGAAAAAGTGTATAAATAACTAACAGAAATAATCATTGGTCATCTGATAGATGTCACCCAATTGGAGAGAAGAATTTTTGCCCAATTTAGAAAATTAATTTCTGCCTTGGTCAAAATGACAATCTTAACAAAAGCCAAAAAAAGTATATTAATTACAAAGAAGTCCCTAACTTGCTTTCTGCAAGCAGGCATGTATTCCCTAATAGTCCACAAGACAAGATATAGCAATGCACTCAAATCTCTTTCACCTTTATAAAATAGGTATATTAAATATACCAAGCGTGTATTAACCAAATATTGAAAAACCCTAGAGTCTGAATCCAGGCACCAAGGCTGACAACTATTCCTCTTTTATGTCTTTAGTCCTGTTCAGGGATAGCATGATAAAATTCCATACATTTTCTCAGTAATTTATCATGCAGCATAAGACTGGTCCCAGAGTTTCTAAAACTGTTCTCATCCCAAACTCATGGTCAAATTTGCTTTACAGCTTGATCCCATTGAAGGTTAAATTGGCTCAGTTCCTGAAAACCAACACAAAGCAGGTTTTAAATCTTCAGATTAGACTCCAATTGTATTTTAATCAAAATTTATAAAATATTGAAACGAGAGTAGATTATTAATTTCCTTGCGCTTTCTCAGTCGTTAGCACCTTGAGCAGATCTGGGCACCATACCTTAGGAAGGTATATTGGCTTTGAAAGCAGTACAATGTAGGTTTGTAACAATGATACCTGGATTTCAGAGGTTATGTTATGAGAGAGAATATTCAAATTAGGCCCGTTTTCTCTAGAATTTAGGAGGTTAAGCGGTGATCTGATCAATGTCTTCAATATACTGAGCAGGAAATGAAAGGGTAGATTAAGATAAACTATTTCCACTGGTTTGGAATTCCAGAACTAGTGCACATCGTCCGAGAATTAGGGTCAGACCATTTAGGAGAGATGGTAGGTGGCACTTCTACAGACAAAGGGTGATAGATATTTGGAACTCTCTTCTACAAATGGTGGTGGATGCTGGATCAGTTGTTAATTTTAAATCGGAAAGATAAATTTTTGTTAAGCAAAAAGATATAAGGGATATTGGCCACAGGCAGGTATATGGAGGTAGGCCATAATCACCCATGATCTCATTGAATGGTGCAACAGGCTCAAGGGGCTGAATGGCCCACTTTCCTATAGCAGTAAAGCCATGTGCGGTTAACAGCTCAACTCTAGCTGCATTAGCTCTGATTCTGTTGAAATCCTAATCCAGTAAAAGTCTATTTACCTCAATTGTGAAACTCCAATAATCCCACCATTGACAGTAGCAACAGATGAACATACAATACCATTTTCAGACGTTAGTTCTCATTTCCACAGGCTGATAAGCTTTTATAGAAAGTTTGAGTTTATTTTACAAAACTGCTTTGACCAGTCGATCTCTCCTTGTTATTTTTAGAGGGAACAACTCTGAACATCTTCACTTCTGGAAAAGGGGATGCCTTAGGTATTGTGAATGACAGCCTTCGAAAGCGAAGGCTGTTTCAAAACTGGAAGCTGGATTCAAATCCAGATTGATGAACGAGATTAGTCTTCAAGGGCCTACAGCAAAACAGCCCAGCTCTTAATGCTCAGCAGCCCATAATTCCTTAGTGTGCAGAGCTCTCACTTACACAAATAAATGCCATAGGTGAGAGATTCAAACTGTTACACTTATGTGTGGGAAGATGCAAAGGTCTTGCAGTAGACAGCACACTTCCAAGGCTGTGGTGAATGGTGTTAGGGTAGAGGAAGACAGTCTTTTCCCAGCAACACATCTGACCAAGTAGAGCTTGGAGTTGGCAAAGGAGCCGCTGAATAAACAAGCATAAACATTGGCAAAATTCACAACAGATTTACTAAGAGGCAATACCTGCTGTTGGGACACTTGGTCAAATATTTTCTCCCTGTAAAAGAAATGCAAAAACAATTAAATTCTGAGCCCACAAAACAAAACTGGATAAATTAGATGTTGCCTGATAAAAGGGAGATGTATAAATGTATCAACTTTATATTCTGGGTTATCACAGTCACCTCTTGTTTTCTTCCTGTTTTTCAAAGTCTGGCAAATGATAATGGCTGCGAAAAGCATCAGCGATATAATCCCCAGGGAGCACACCAACGTTACATAAAGATACAGATCTGAAAACAAGGCACAAACATTAACAGATGCAGGATTCCTACAACGTAAAGTGCGATGGTCAATCAATGTCTTAGCAAGTAATCTTTCTGCTGGCAAAAATATATTCAGAGAGTCATAGCGATGTACAGCACAGAAACAGATTCACCTCGTCCAACTTGTCCGTGCCGAGCAGATAACCTAAATTAATCTAGTTCCATTTGCCAGCATTTGGCCCATATCCCTCCAGACCCTTCCTATTTATCTTCCATTTCACAGAAAAAGGAATGATCTTCTTTAGTCTGTGAGATTAAGTAATATTTCTTTATAACTTGAGTTAATAATAAAGTATAATTGTTACAACTACTTTGGCTGATCGTAAACTCACTTATAATACATTGTATATATAAAAAAAAGGTACTATATAAAATTCAAGTTCTCAAAATGTGTCAAAGCACTTTATAGCCAATCCAATATTTTTCAAGTGTAGTCACGAAAGCAATGCAAGAGATTTTACAGCAAACTCCCACATACAGCAATTAATTAATCTGTCTTTGGTGATGTTGATTGGGGCTATAAATACTTGCAAGAACATAGAAGAGAACTGCTTTATTCTTCAAAATAAAGCAACAATTGATTTTACCTCAAACAAATTTACAAAGTGTCAGTTAACATTTCATCCAAAAGATGGCACTTTCAGTTCAAGGTTATCAGGTAGAGTCAACATGGTTTTGTGAAAGGGAAATCATGTTTGACCAGTCTATTGGAGGTCTTTGAGGACCCTTTATTATGCTGTGAATAAAGGGGAACCACACGATTTACTGCAGTTAAATTTCAAGAAGGGTTATGAGAAGGTGCTGCATCAGAGGTTATTGTGGAAAACAGGAACTCTTGGTGTCGGCAGTAGTTTATTGGCCTGGGCAGAAGACTGGCTGACTAACAGGAAGCAGAGCAAAGGTGGAAATGGGTCTTCTTCAGATGGGCAAGCTATAATGAGTAGTGAGCCAAAGATATCTGGGACCTCAACTGTTTACAATTTATACAAATGGCTTGGAGAAAGGGACAGGAGGTGTGGAAGAGGACACCAGGTGGTTATAAAAAGTAACTAATAGCTTGAGTGAGTGAAACAAAAATGTAAAATTGTCCAGTTTGACAGGAGAAATAAAAAGTAGCATATTATTTAAATGATGAGAGATAGTAGAGCTCTGAAAGGCAGAGGGATCTGTTGTCTTTGTGCATGAATCCACAAAAAG
Source organism: Rhincodon typus (assembly GCF_021869965.1). Classification (NCBI taxonomy): domain Eukaryota; kingdom Metazoa; phylum Chordata; class Chondrichthyes; order Orectolobiformes; family Rhincodontidae; genus Rhincodon; species Rhincodon typus. The sequence goes on from NC_063365.1 coordinate 9,868,094, forward strand.
GGTAGTATGCAGGTACAGCAAGTAATTAGAAGAGCGAATATAATGCTTTTATTTATTGCGAGGAGTATTGAATACAAAAGTAGGAGGTCATGCTTCAGTTATAGACAGGACTCTTGGAGTTGTTGGTTGGTTTGCCAAGCTGACTGGTTTTCATGCAAATGTTTTGTCTCCCTTCTAGGTGACATCTTCAGGTGTTGTCTGGCCTCCATTGAAGCGCTGTTGTTCTGTCCTGCCCTGAATCTATATGGTCGGAGAGTCAGTGCTGAGGGAGCGCTGCACTGTCCGGTTTGTCATGGTGGGCAGTCTTGTTTCCGGTTTTGTACTGTAATGGTTTGAAGATGGGATCTATTTCAACGTGTTTGTTTATCGCACTGATGGTTGAAAACCGGGCCTCCAGGAATTCTCGTGCTTGTCTTTGTTTTGCTTGTCCTAGTACTGTAACTTTGTCCCAGTTAAAGTGTTGTCCTTCTATGTTGGAGTGTATTGATAGAAGGGAGAGTTGGTCGTACTGTTTTGCTGTGTGTTGATGTTCTTGTATCCTGGTGGTGAGTTTCCTGCTTGCCTTTCCCACAGTTGCTGCATGGTATTTTATATATCACATATATGAATTCAGGGCAGGACAGAACAACAGTGCTTCAATGGAGGCGAGGCAGTACTGAAGATGTCACCCAGAAGGGAGACAAAACATTTGCATGAAATATCAGTCAGCTCGGCGAACCAGACATCAACTCCAACAACAACATGAGCTACAGATCCTCGTTGAAACATTAGAGAGCACCGTGAAACCACACCTGGGGTACTGTGTACAGTACTGGCTTCCTTATTTATAGAAAAGATGCAAGTGTGTTGGATGGAGTTCAGGGAAGGTTTACTCATTTGTACCTGGATTGTCTTGAAGAAAGTTTGGATAGGCCAGGCTTGTACATACTGGTTTTAAGAAGAGTAAGTGACTTGATTGAAGCATAAATTCTTGCAATGTCTTAACAGAGTAGATGTGAAGAGGATTTTTCCTCCTTTGGGAGGATCTAGAACTAGGGGGTCACCCATGTAAAAGAGAGATCGACAGAAATTTTCTCGGGGTTGAGTGTCTTAAGAATTCTCAGAGAATGTGGTGAAAGAGAATGTGGTGAAAGCAGAGTCCTCAACTATTTTTAAGGCAGAGGTCGATAGATTCTTTGTAAGAAAGGGGCTGGAGGGTTATTCGGGGCAGTTGGAATGTAGATTTGAGATTACAATCCCATGACCTTGTATCTTAAATGAATGATAAAGCGAGATCAAACATTGATGACTGTATCGGTGCCGCCTCGTGCTCCCACGAGGAGCTCGAACAGTTCATACACTTCACTAACACCTTCCACCCCAACCATAGGTTTACCTGGACCATCTCTAACACCTCTCTCCCCTTCCTGGACCTCTCTGTCTCCATATCGGGCAA
>NC_063365.1:9869928-9883454 GCF_021869965.1 Rhincodon typus
GCCTCCCACTCTCTCCCTATTTATTTCAAAACCCCCTTCCCCTCCCCCTTTTCTGATGAAGGGTCTAGGCCCGAAACGTCAGCCTCTCTGCTCCTATGATGCTGCTTGGCCTGCTGTGTTCATCCAGCCCTGCACCTTGTTGTCTCAAAAAAAGGACTGAATGGTGTACTCCTGGTTTGTATATTCAGACTGCTCAGTACACACAATTGCACGAATTTCTCAGACTAGGTTAGGATCTTAGTGTCTGGAAGGGATTATTATCTGACTAAGCAATGAGCGCATCATAGCCTGAATCACAGCTGACATCGACACTGTAGATAAAGCAGGCCAAAAATATAATGGTTTTCTAAATGTTTGAGAGAACTTGCATCAAGATGCATTTATTGAATAAGGCCACTGAACCTGGAGCCGGATGTAAACTTAAATAGCTACATCAGGGAAGAAGGAAATTTTTTTTTGTTTTTAAAAGGTTCTTAAATATTTGGCTAATTGACCATTTCCTTCAGCCTTGTGTGTCAAATTCACATGTTTTCTTCACCCCTCCCTGTGTCAATCATCCCTGTGAAACATGGATTAAAGGAGTTTTAATATGGGAGTTTAATGCTCCACCCTTCGTAAATCCAAGTTGTCCAAACTAAGCTGTCTACATCCTGTCCTTTCTTGTCGTATCCTGCCCTCTTGTACTACTGTCCTCACCAGCCTAGCTGTCTGTCCAAGGCACCAAATGCAAAAAAAGTTTCATCTCTCATTCACTTACCTCTCCATGATTTTATCAGTTATGATCGCTGCTTTACCTTCATTACATTAACTTCTCTCTTCCATCTCTGACCTCTTCTGCATCAGCTGCTCCCTATATTCATTTCTCAGACAGAGTCCAGTTTAGTTGTTTTAGTCTTACACGGAGGATATCTTCTGCTATACTTATAACCTCCTCTCTTCACTCAAAGCCTCAAGACTTTCAATAGCTCTTTACTCATCTCCCACAACTGACTATAACTGTTTTAGCATCCAATGTTGCATGTAACGTAACAGCAGACAAAGGTCTTTCAGCTCCTTGAATGTGCTGCACTATTCGATAAAACCATGGCTGATCTGCTCCAGAGCCAACAGAGTAAATAGCTTGTGAGGCCTGGAGTTTTTGTTTTAAAGTTGGAACAAGAGAAGCAGCCTGAATGGATGGTGTCAAGTTCCCCTGGAACCAGGATTTTTACTTTTACTTTTCCAGTAGCAGTTGCTGGGATCTTGAAGCTGGGTTTGGAAGCTGCAATCCATCACACCCTGCTACTCTGAACTTTCTCTTGATGTTCTGTCCTCCTGGACTGGAGAACTGCATGTGAGACAATCTATTTTACTGAATTTGCCTTTGCCAAGTATGTGTTTATGGGATGCCACTACATTGGAATAGTTACTGTTTAGTAGTTAAATAATCTATTATTCTGTTAAGTTTTCTGATAGAGTTAAGTAATTCTAATTCTTTCTTTTGTTGTATTTTAACTGTAGTGTATGAATAAAATGTGTTTTGCTTCAAGACTGATAGTTTGACCAATTGAATTGCAGCCGGAACACAACAGCTGGCACTTGCATTTAAAATAAGACAAGGTTAGGATCTAGGCTATCTTCTTCATATACTTTGAGGGGGTTTGGTCTGGTCCATAACACTCTGCCTTAAAAGTACTCAATGAGTCCACATTCCACTGCCTTGAGACAGAGTTTCAAAGTCATTCAAATGTCAAAAAAGTTTCTCCTCATCCCTGTCCTCGAAAGGGCACCTCCTAGTGTGCCCTAGTTCAAGATTGCCCAAAAGAGGAAAGATCCTTTCCATGCCCATCTTGGCAAGACTGTTCAGAATCTTATAACCTTCAATGAAGTCATCGCTCACTCTAAGCCCTAATGGAAACAAGTCGAGCCTGTTCAATTTTTCCTCATCAGACAACATGCTTACTCCAGGTATTAATCTAGAAAACCTCCTTTGAACTTTCTCCAATACATTTACATCCTTCCTTAAAGAAATGAAACCAAAACTATACACACTATTTGCGTTTCCACCCTGTGCACGCCACAGGATGGTTTGCAACATTAATAATTCCATATACAGAAGAAAGAATATTCTGCTATGCTCTTAAATCTTGCTCTTCACCAGCCCCTCTTTAAATTTTCTTGTCAGGAATTCTGAAGACTTTGATTGGTACTTAAAACTCAAGTGCCAAATATAATCTTATGAAAACAATCTCATGCACGATTGTTTTCCCTGCTCCAGAGCTCAGGGAATTAATTTGGCACAGCAAAAAACTTTACCTCCAAATATTGTCCGTACTTCCTTAGGATTCTTGGAAATCAATACAGTGGACGTTTCCAGAAGTGGATCTGCAAGCGATTAATAATGTTGCTTATTTGTGACGGTTCTTGAAGCCTTTTGTCAGTCCTTAATACGCAGTTTCAGGTATTAGATCCTATGTATCACCATTATTTAGTTGAAGAGATTTTTCTCTACTTTAAGGAGAGCCTCCTGTGTAGATTATCACCAAATATCAGTCGGTCACTGCATATCAAGGTTTTGCTATGAGGTTTTATTGATCTTTCATTGAGCTGAACTGTTTGCAAGATCACAGGACACACCCACGGTACACTGGAGTGGCAGTGATGCCAATGATAACCATTTCCTCCTGAAATTTTCAGTTTCATGCAAAAAGGCTAACATGGCATAACTTATTAATAATTGAAAGGCCAGTGATGGAAGGTTCCAGAACAGTTTGCCAGATGCTGTTCTCAGATTTCCAACTCTGGCTGGCTGGATAGATTCCCAAATATCTCCTCACATCCTGCTCTTCAAAATACCGTTACCCAGTCTCTGAATTTTCTCCCCTCTCTCTTGGTATTGTTTACGCAATTAATATCTCATTTCTGTAGACTCTAGGAGAATTCCAGAGGATTGGTCACCCCGTGATGTTTAGATAACTATTATTTGTCAGAGTAAGTTGAGACACCATTTTTTGTTAATGCTAAATTTAGGAAGTTGTGCTTAAAATGCATTGGCTAGATTTCACTAAAATTGATGCCAACTCATGCTTGTGCACATAAGAAAGAAACACAAACTTCCCAAACCAGTACAATTGTCTGACTCTTGCCTCTTAGAGCCGGGGGCATTGCCAGTTTCCTGGGCAGGGCCCAACTTGGACAAATTGAATTTTGAAAATAGAATCTGGACACAAAATTCACAGAAGCAAGTTCTCCCTCTGCTACATCAAAAGGAATTAAACAGTCAATGTAAAGATGTGGGTTTCCTCCAGGTGCTCTGGTTTCCACCCACTGTCCAAAAGGTGTGCAGGTTAGGTGGACTGGCCATGCTAAATTGTCCATGTCCAAGGATATGCAGGCTAGTTGGATTAGCCATGGGAAGTGTAGGGTTTCAAGGATAAGGTAGGGAGGTGGGTCTTGGTGAGATGCTCTTTGGAGGGTCAGTGTGGATTCAATGGGCTGAATGGTCAGCTTCCACATGGTGGGGTTTCTATAATTCTAAGATACTTCAGCAAATCAGTTCTGGAGCTGACCTGGTATTGTGCAATGAGATAGGATTGTGGAATTTCCTCAATGAAGGCCGAGGCACCGCTAGATAGCAGCAACTGCAATAGAACTGAATTTTACATTCCATTTGAGGGAGACAAGTGGGACTTTTGTACAATTTAAATTCAAATAATCACATTTGTGAGAGCTTGGAAACACAGCTGGCTGAAGTGAACTGGCAAATTAGGCTAAACCATAGGTCAATAGAAATGCATTAGGAGATATTTAAGGAGATATTTCAGAACATACAGAATAGACACATTCTAATGAGCAAGAAAAATTCCAAGGGACAGACCCACCATCCATAGTTAACTAGAAATGCTAAAGATAGCACCAAACTTAAGGAAAAAGCACACAATTGTACAAAGACAGGCAGCAGGTCAGAAGACAGGAAAGAATATAAAAAGTAGTAAATAATAATAACAAAAAATATAAGAGAGAGAAAAATTGGAATACGAGAGAAAGCTCACCAGAAAAATAACAGCAGATTGTATACAGAGTTTCTATAAATATTTAAAATAGAAAATAGCTAACAATAAATTGAGTGTTGGTCCTATAGAAAGTGGGACTGGAGAATTAATAAGGGAAATAAAAGTTGCTGGAGATCACAGTGGGTCAGGCAACATTCCTGGAGAGAAAGCAAGCTAACATTTTGAGTCGAGGTGACTCTTCATCAGAGTTGAAGAGAAGTGTGGAGGGGGTAGCATTTATGCAATAGTGGTGGGGGGGTGGTTGTTCGTGGGTTGTGGAATGTTGAGGGAGAAAGGATGTTGATAGTTCAATTAATGAATCAGAATGTGAGAATGGCAAAACAATGGTGTGTCTAATTGCCAGACTGGAAAGAACAAACAGTCCCACTGGGATGGGGGGAGGGGAGAGAGGACATGGTGACAGAGAATGTAATAAGTAAAGCTGAAAGACAGGAAAGGAATGGGAGTGGGTTCACAATTTGGAAGGTGATAAACTCAATATTAAGTCCAGAAGGTTGTAAAGTACCTAGTCTTAAGATGAGATGTTGTTCCTCCAGTTTGCACTATGATTCACCGGAGCATAACAGCATACCAAGGACAGACATGTGGGCATGTTAAAATGATAGGCTCCTGCTTGCACACAGACAGGAGGTGCTCTGCAAAGCGGTCACCCAGTCTGCATTTGGTTTCTCTAAGGTAGAGTAGGCCACACTGGGTGACGAGGGGGGGGAGAAGGGGCAGGTGTTGCACCTTCTGTGGTTACATGGGAAGGTGCCGTGGGAAGGGTCCTGGTGTTGGTGGTCGATGAATGGCCTAGGGTATCCCTGAAGGAATGATCCCTGCAAAATGCAGACTAGAGGAGTAAGGGGAAGATGTGTTTGGTGGTGGCGTTCTGCTGGAGTTGTCTGAAATGGCGGAGAATGATCCTCTGAATGTGGAGGCTATTAGGACAAAAAATGAGGACAAGAGGGGCCCGATTATGCGGTTGAGAGTGATGGGAAGGGGCAAGGGCAGACGTGCAGAATCATAGAATCCCTACAGTGTGGAAACAGGCCCTTCGGCCCAACAAGTCCACACCGAACCTCAGAGCATCCCACCCAGACCCATCCCCCTATAACCTACCTAATCTACACATCCCTATGGGCAATTTAGCACGGCCAATTCACCTAACCTGCACATCTTTGGACTGTGGGAGGAAACCAGAGCACCCAGAGGAAACCCACGCAGATGATGGGTCAGATGCAGTTGAGGGCCCTGACATCCTCAGTGGGTGGGAAACCACAGTTATGGAAGAAGGTAGCATCATCTGAACACCCCACATCCTGCAGGGATTCCATCCCATTCTCCCAAATTCCTTCACCTCCGTCACATCTATTCGGATTACATCATTTAGACTCGAAATATTAGCTTGCTGTCTCTCCGTAGATGTTGCTTGACCTGTTGTGATTTCCAGCATTTTGTTTTCAGAATTAATGATGAAAATTAAGACAATGGCAGATGAATTGAACAGGTATTGTGCATTTGATAAAAGTAAGAACCCAGAACCAGTGATGACTGAGGAAACGGAACAGAGGGACAAACTGTGTAAAATAACAATTACTGGAGAAGTTGTACTGAAAAAATTGTTGGAGCTGTGGGCTGACAAGTGCTTGGATCCTGATGGACTTCACCCCAGAGTCTTAATAGAAGAGGCTAGCTAGTCGGTGCATTAACTTTCCAAAGCTCTCTTTATTCAGGATGGTCCCATTAGATAAGGAGAAAACCAATGTATTCAATAAAGGGAGGGAGACAGAAAGCAGGAAACTACAAGCAGTAACTTAACATCTGTAAGAGGCAAGATGTTAGAAGGTATTATTAAAGCTATAATGATGTACTTGCATCAGTTCAAGGTAATCAGCAAAAGACATCACGGTTTTATGAAATTTTACCTAATCTATTGGAATTCTTGGAGAAAATAACATGTGCTGTGGATAAAAGGTGAACTGTACTTAGATTTCCAGAAGGCATTTCCTCAAGGGTTGAAAGGTTCTCAGGTAGATAAGAATGTGGATTTGAGGCTACAATTGATCAACCAGGTTCTTACTGAATGGCACAGAAGGCTGTTTGTGTGTGTGGCAGGGAAGCTGAATGGCATACTCCTGCTGCTCATTCATAAACTTGCATGTTCAGATCTCGCAAAGTAAGTACTTTGCATACTTTCCAAAAATAAATCTGTGTGAATACCACATGGAATTCAAATCACCAAAGGAGATTTTGTCCTCTTCTTTAGCTTTGATGGGTAACAGGTCAAATTCATTATTTAGTTCTTGCTCACTTACCCTAATGATTTTGTTTCTTTCAGTGGCCAACACTGCACATCTTATGGTTTAAATGGACTTGCTCTGAAATCTGTCTAAAGTGAAGCTACTCTCCCTCAGTAACCTTTTCCACTGGGAAATGCCACAAAGGATTCCAGCTTTCAACCCATTCATTACATATTTTGCTTGTTTTCTGGTCCAATGGAGAACAGCACAGACTTGCAATCCAAAGAGGTCAAAGGATAACAGGGGCTCTTGGTCAATAAATCTCCATTTTGTGCTCAACAGCACATGACTGGGTAAGCTACCGTCATGACCCCAGCATCACTGTCTGCATCACTGAAGAATTGTACTTGCTGAGATTCGCTACTGTTTAATCTAGTCTGCAGTGAGATTTTCCTCTGTCTGCTCTTTAGATACAGGGAGGATGTCATAACGTTCACTGCTATGAAACTGAACTCTAAACTTAGACCTTAAAAGGGCCCACAGAGCCAGAGTAAGTGTAAACGATAACTTTAAAAAGGCCAGAATAGAAATCAGAGTCCCTACAGTGTGGAAGCAGGCCATTTGGCCTATTGAGTCCAAGGAGCATACCACCCAGACCTATTCCTTTACCTTGTCCCCATAATCCTGCATTTCCCATAGCCAATCCACCTAACCTGCACATCTTTGGACTGTGGGAGGAAACCAGAACACCCAGAGGAAACTCACGCAGGCACAGGGAGAATGTGCAAACTCCACACAGACAGTTGCCCGAGGGTGGAATCAAACCCAGGTCCCTAGTGCTGCGAGGCAGCAGTGCTAACCACTGAGCCACCATGCCACCCCATTCACTTGGTGAAAGTAATGCTGCTGAGGGATCGTAAGCTGACCTTAGACAAACATGATAGCAGAACCACCAAGTGCATTGTTGACCAGCAAGGAAAAGAAAACCATTTGGGCATTAATAAGATGAAGGAACAATGAAATTATAAATTTAATATGTGACCAATCGAAGCTAAAGTATGGGAAGAAATCTTTTCATTGATGTTGATTGTATGGAACAGAGAAGGGCAATATTTGGAAAGTCTGCAAAGTAGTTATTTTACAAATCTAAAGCTATGCGGAATTAAAAAGAAGAAACTTGCATTTATTAAGCAACTTCCATGACCTCATGATATCCCAAAAATCTTCAGGTATGTTTTGAAGTGTAGGTATTGTTTCCAAATAGAAAATATAAATTAACACAGTTCAAAAGAACAGGCTTTTTATAAGGAACAAAAACAAAGTTGCTGGAAAAGCCCAGCAGGTCTGGCAGCATCTGTGAAGGAAAAACAGAGTTTACGTTTCGGATCTGGTGACTCTTCCTCGGAAACGGTCTGAAAAGGGTCACCGGACCCAAAACGTTAACTCTGTTTTCTCCTTCACAGATGCTGCCAGACCTGCTGGGCTTTTCCAGCAACTTTGTTTTTGTTCCTGATTCACAGCATCCGCAGTTCTTTCGGCTTTTTATATGGGCTCAGTAGTCAATATATCGAACTGAAGGTAATGATTGAGGCTGTGTGTTAGCGTTAATAAAGATTGAGGGTTTGTCTCTTTTAAGCTGAAACTCACATTTATGAGGGAAATGTCTTACATTGAGAAACCTAAGAGGAAATAGCAGTAAGAACTGGTCATCTGTGTTGGATTCTTCAGGTCTTTTTTGAGTTTCTGCAAAGATTTACAAAAATTCTTCAAGATCATCAGATCTTTACTGCAGTCTCAATATTGCTCATAGATTTGTTTAAAAATAGACACTTTCAAATTTACAGAGGGGCAGGGTCTCTGATATCAGTTGGCTGTGTCAAAGTAAGCCAGCAATGATGGCTGCTCACCTTGATAAGGGCACTGCTATGTTTAACTGTCCTGAATCTTTATACCATCCGGTAAATCTCCTCTGCACCATCTAACCACCGGAGATCATTGGCTAATTGTAGAACAGAAATGCACATTAAATTGCATGTTAACACAATCCAAGGGGGAAATAATTTACCTTCAAAAAGTGTCCAACTTTCACTGGTACTCTCCGAGATTACAGCAGTTGTCTCTGGTACACGCACTGTTAGCAAATTCAAACGTAAAACAAAATAACCATGTGATTTTTTTTTAAGTCCTTCCATCATTATTACCAAAAGCACAGATGTAAAACATGATTGACCACATAGATCATAAGATACAGGAGCAGAATTGGGCCATTCAGTCCATCCTGTCTGCTCTGACATTCAACCATAGCTATGTTTCTCAACCCCATTCTCCTGTCTTCTCCCTGTAACCTTTGATCCCCTTACTAAACAAGAATCTATCTCTGCCTTAAAGACAGTCAATGACTTGGCCTCCACAGCCTTCTTCAGCAATGCATTCCATGGAGTCATCACTTGCTGAAGAAATTCCTCCTCATATCGGTTTTAAAGGGTTGCCCCTTCACTCTGAGGCAGCGCCCTTGGGTCCTAGACTCTCCAATTTTCTCTATGTCCATCCTATCCAGGCCTCTCAGTATTAACTAAGTTTTAATCAGATTCCCCTCATTCTACTAAATTCTATCAAGCAAGAACCCAGAGTTTTCAACCATACTTTATATTATAGAGATCTCATGTGCAGCATACTCTGTATCACTCTGTTTATATGTCTGAATATAAACAGTGAAAAATATATTGTAACTGCCAGTACCTCATGGGGGAAAGCATTTAGATGCTACTGAGTCAGATGATGAACCAGGATTCTAATGGATAGCAGAGCAGACTCGAAGTACCAAAATACCCACTTCTGCTCCTATTTTCTATACCTCTATCTTTCTACCAGCAATGGCAATGGCTGAAGGTGGTAGCTAAGTATGGGCGATAGTTCTGGCCTTGCCAATGATGCTCACACCCCATGAAAGTATAAAAGGGATGCTGTGGGTCAAAGGTTTAAAGAGGATCACGTGGGATAGAGTTTGGAGGGGGAGAGCCAAGGAGGTTGGTAGGCCACAACACACAAGGCCTAAACCTACCATTCAAATTCCAGAGGTGCACTCCCACTCCCCAGGTCTTAAAAAGTTCTTTCCTCAAAATGACTTCTACTTCTGATCCTCCTCTCATTTGACTCCCCAAGCAGGTTAGCCACTGACCTCCCATCTCCAGTTAAAACTGCATTTGTGCTGGTGTAATGTTGGACCCCAATCTATTCAATGAAGGATCCAAGGACAGTGGCCCCTGCTTAGAGAATATGGGACAAATTGAGGACAAAAGGAAACCCAGACAGAAAATAATTGGTAAATCTGTTGCCTAATTTAGTGGTCAACCCATCCCTATTACTTGTCTTTTACTCCAGTTCTACAAGATCCTAACCCACACCGAGGTTTTCAAACATTTTTTCTCCAAGGACTCCCTTCAAATATTGATTCCATGACATTGTTGGAGCTTTTATATATATTTTTCCCTCAAAGAAATATTGTCATCTGCATTTCAAATTATTCCTGTTGGTTGTGTCTTGAAAAGCTAAATCCTCATTTTCCTAGATTTCAATGTCTGCTCAAAGGAATAAAGGGGGAAAACGGGTCTGCTCTCTCGTTAGAGAGAGAGAGACAACTGGTGGTGAATTAATGTGAGGATCACCACATCTTAGGAGAGGGAGAGATTGAGAAGGAGAGTCTTTCAATGTTAACCTCATTCAGTGCAAAAATTGGACCCATGTTGTTAGCATCGGTTTGCATTGCAAACCAGCCGTCAGGTAACTGAGCTAACGGACCCCCATACGTATAATATCCGAGAAACGAATAGGTATTTCTATTGCCAGCTCAGTGCTGCCATTCAGTATAATTTCCTTCAAATAAAAACAAAAATACTGCGGATGCTAGAAATCAGAAACAAACACAGAAAGTGCTGGAGAAACTCAGCAGGTCTGGCAGCGTCTGTGGAATGAGAAACTGAGCTCTTGTTTGGAATCCAATATGAAGAGTCCACAGATGCGGCCAAACCTGCTGAGTTACCTTTCCTCTTTGAGAGAGAGGTAGTCTTACATTATTATGGGGTGAATTTTGGTGTCACTCTCAAATGAGCACTGCTGTGTTCAACTTTCAACATTTTGTCATTAACTAGCAGTACTTTCCATTTGTAAAGTTTTCTTAAAAATCACATTTCAGTGCTGCTAAGTTTCAGCAAAGTTGCATAAAAAGTGTTTTTAGAAGATAGAATTGGCAATTAAAGTAATTTTGGAGCCAGGCCTAAAAACTTAGCTGAAATGAATAGTCTCATTGCCAAGCCAGAACAAGCTTTTCAAATTCCTCTCCCAGATCTCGGCAAGCTTCTTGTGAGATTCTTTTAAAAAGGAAGGCTAGAAAGATGTTTACAAGATTTGAGATTTCCATGCAAATGCATTTTAATAAAGACAACATGTTAAATATTGACATCCAGCCAGAAAAGTATGGTCAATAGAAAATAGAATTGAATCATTAGTGAAAGCATTTTAAAAAGTGTTGAGAGTTCTTGAGAAGGGGGGATAATACCATCAGTTCCCTGGGGTTTACCTATGACTGTAGCTAAGGGGATTGCAGCATGCACTGTTTAATAGTTGAAAAACTCAAAACAAATTAGCCTTAATGCAGAACAATGGACTGAAAAGCAATGAAACCACCTCCCCTTCTCAAAAACTAAACTAAGGCCAACATTAACTGGTGGTTAATTCACTGCCAGTTGTCTCTCTCTAATGAGAGAGCCGACCTGTCTCCCCCTTATTCCTTTGAGTAGACATTAAAAGAGTGAGTTTTGACTGAAATAAAAGGATGTGGGAAACTACACAGAGAAATTGTCAAGGTAGATCAGAGGGATGAGCTGGAATGGGGACAGCAATTGTGCAAATGGAAAAACAACAATTTTTATTCGATGCACACACAAGCATACTTAATGTTGTGAATGCCATTACTCTTGGATACAAAATGTATAAAATGTCACATTCAACTGCAGTTTTAGTCCTCCACCTCTATGGTTCCTCTACCAATGAGAAATTTTTTTTGATACATTCACAGTACGTGGGTATTGCTGGCTAGGCCAGCATTTATTGCCCATTCCTAATTGCCCACAGGGCAGTTAAGAGTCAACCCCTTTGCTGGAGTCGCACGTAGGTCAGACCAGGTAAGGATGGCAGTTTTCCTCCTTAAAGGGCATCAATGAACCAGATGAGGCTTTTTTCCAACAATCAACAATGGATTCATGGTAATCATTAGACTCTTAATTCCAGGTTTTTAAATCTTTAATTCCAATTCCATCATCTGCCATGATAAGATTTGAACACCGGTCCCCAGAACATCACCTGGCTCTCTGGATTAACAGTCCCGCGATTATACCACGAGGTCATCACCTCCCCCCAACTGTTGGGGGATAACTATAAAGATGATTTTCTACGTTCTTTATTGAAAATACAGGACAGGTCATTATTTATACAATCACAATTTGAGGAACATCTGACCATTTTAACTACACCTTTGAGCAAATACTTGCCTTTCACTTGCGTGGCGTTATCGCCATTAGATATCGAGAGCCACCTCCTATTCAGGTTTGCAATTTCCTGCACCTTACATCTGTAATGTCCTTCATCACTGTTGTGAAATTTGTTGATGATCAAAACGTAAACCTTGGCAAGTCCCTGTTCAAAGAATTGAAGCTCACATCGATGCTCCCTACAGTTACGGAATGCTTGCACATGGCCTGTTCGATTTAGCCTCAGAATCCTTTGATTGTCATACAGTGAATTTGAAAAGAGCCAGACCAGAGATAAGTAACTATTCTTCCTCTTCTGTTGAGATATTCGACAGAATAGGGTGCCCCGTTGTCCTTCAGTGAACTCCACCACAGGTCCTGGGGTTACGATGACCTTCAAGGCCTTACAGACATCTGCAACAAGGAAGGAAAAAAAAAAAAAAAAAAAATCACACTATCAATATATGGAGATAGTAGGAACTGACGATGCTGGAGAATCTGAGGTAACAAAGTGAAGAGCTGGATGAACACAGCAGGCCAAGCAGCATCAGAGGAGCAGGAAAGCTGACATTTTGGATCTGGACCCTTCTTCGGAAAATTTTCTGAAGTGAGCAATGCTCTGCCAGAATGTACAGATAAAACTGTGCAAAGAGGACCTACAGAAAGTCCTGAATCAGAACCAAAACCCATACACAGAAAAACATCTGGTTGTGATCATGATCTAGGTGGAAAGTAGAGGTGAAAAAGGTACATTCACATGCAATCGAAGGAGATATGATGAAGTATATTGAAAGTCATAAAGTTGTACAGCACAGAAACAGACCCTTCAGTCCAAACCATCTACGCCAAGCAGATATCCTAAATTAATTGGGTTCCATTCCATTTAGCCTATATCCCTCTAAACCCTTCCTATTCATGTACCCATCCAGATGCCTTTTAAATGTTGTAATTGTACCAGCCTCCACCACTTCCTCTGGCAGCTTATTCCATACACACACCCCATGCTCTGCATGAAAAAGTTGCCCCTTAAGTCCCCTTTAAAATCTTTCCCTTCTTACTTAAACCTACGCCCTCTAGTTTTGGACTCCCCTACCCTGGGGAAAAGACTTTGGCTAATCACCCTATCCATGCCCCTCAAGATTTTATAAACCTCTTTCAAGTTACCCATCAGCTTCCGACACTCCAGGGAAAAATTGCCCCAGCCCTCTCCCTGTACCTCAAACTCTCCAACCCTGGCAACATCATTGTAAATCTTTTCTGAACCCTTTCAAGTTTAACAACATCTTTCCTATAGCAGGGGGCTCTCATGTCATTTCTCAGGCATTTTGGAACCTGCCTTTCATTTGTGAACAAGGGGACTTAAGGGCTTTTTCACCAGTTCTGAGGAAGGGTCACCGGACCCGAAATGTTAACTCTGATTTTTGCTTCACAGATGCTGCTAGACCTGCAACTTCTGTTTCAGCAGAGCTCATCAACATTGAGCAAACCCAGCTGGCTCAGCTCAGGGATAGTAGGAACTGCAGATGCTGGAGAATCTCTGAGATAACAAGGTGTAGAGCTGGATGAATTTCTGAAGAAGGGCCTAGGCCCAAAACGGCAGCCTTCCTGCTCCTCTGATGCTGCTTGGCCTGCTGTGTTCATCCAGCTCTACACTTTGTTGGCTCACCTCAGGCTTTGGTGAGACAGCTGTGACCTAACAGCTGACTGCTGTTCAAAAAAAAAAGTTT
>NC_063365.1:9883954-9898124 GCF_021869965.1 Rhincodon typus
AAGCTGCCTTCATCTTATCCCAAGAATGATGCAACAGGAAAGTGTAACTACTGTCTGTTTTGCTACAGAAAAGTCACCTTGTGGTCTTCCTCAGTGAGACTGCCAGCTCAGTAATGGCGGGCCATAAATAATTGAATAGTCATAGATTCATACAGCATGGAAACAGACCCTTCAGTCCAACTGAAGTCCATATGCTGACCAGATATCCTAAATAAATCTAGTCCCATTTGCTAGCATTTGGCCCATATCCCTTCAAACCCTTCCTATTCATATACCCATCCAAATGCCTTTAAAATGTTGAAATTGTACCAGCCTCCACCACTACCTTTTGGTAGCTCATTCCATACACCCTCTGTGTGGAAATGTTGCCCCTTAGGTCCCTTTTAAATCTTTCCCCTCTCACCCAAAACCTATACCCTCTAGTTTTGGACTCCCCTACCCTGGGGAAAAGATCTTGTCTATTTACCCTATCCATGCCCCTTGTGATTTTATAAACCTCTATAAAGTCACCCCTCAGCCTCTGAAACTCCAGGGAAAATAGCCCCAGCCTATTCAGCCTTTCCCTGTAGCTCAAACCCTCCAACCCTGGCAACATCCTTGTGAATCTTTTCTGAACCCTTTCAAGTCTCACAACATCCTTCCTGTAGCGGGGAGACCAGAATAGCGCACAGTATTCCAAAAGTGGCCTAACCAATGTCATGTACAGCCGCAACATGACCTCCCAACTCCTATACTCAATGCGCTGATCAATAAAGGCACGCATACCAAACATCATCTTCGCTATCCTGTCGACCTGGGACTCCATTTTTAAGGAATTATAAACCTGCACTCCAAGGCCTCTTTGTTCAGTTTTGGTGTCATCTGCAAACTTACTGACCGTACCTCCTATCTTCGCATCCAAATCATTTATATAAATGACAAAAAGCAGTGGGCCCAGCACCGATCCTTGTGGCATATCCCTGGTCACAGGCCTCCAGTCTGAAAAGCAACCCTCCACTACCACCTTCTACCTTTGAGCCAGTTTTGTATCCACATGGTTAGTTCTCCCTGTATTCCATGTGATCTAACCTTGCTCACCAGTCTACCATGTGGAACCTTGTCAAATGCCTTACTGAAGCTCCTCTTCGTTACTTCTGCAAAAAACTGAATCAAGTTACTGAAACGATTTCCCATGCACAAAGCCATGTTGACTATCCCTAATCTGTTCTTGCCTTTCCAAATACAAGTAAATCCTGTCCCTCAGGATTTCGTCCAACAACTTGCCCACCACTGACGTCAGGCTCACCGGTCTATAGTTCCCTGGCTTTTCCTTACCACCTTTCTTAAATAGTGGCACCATGTTAGCCAACCTCCAGTCTTCAGGCACCTTACCCGTGGCTATCAATGATACAAATATCTCAGCAAGGGGCCCAGAAATCACTTCCCTAATTCAACTTTGTGTTTTAAAACATCCAGCACTACCACCTCTGTAATACGGACATTTTTCAAGATGTCACTGTTTATTTCCCCACGTTTTATATCTTCCATATCCTTCTCTGCAGTAAACACTGATGCAAAATTCTCATTTCTTATCACCCCCATCTCCAGTGGTTTCACATTTAGGCAGCTTTGCTGATCTTCAAGGGGCCCCATTCTTTCCCGAGTTACTCTTTTTTGTCCTTAATGTATTTGTAGAATCCCTTTGGATTCTCCTTTTAGTCCTATTTGCCAAAGTTATCTCGTGCCCCCTTTTTGCCCTCCTGATTTCCATCTCCACTATATTCCTACTGCCTTTATACTCCTCTAGGGATTCGTTTGATCTCTGCTATCTATACCTGACATATGCTTCCTTCTTTTTCTTGACCAAAACCACAATTTCTCTCGTCATCCGGCATTCCCTACACCTCCCAGCCTTGCTCTTCACCCTAACAAGAACATACTGTCTCTGCACTCTCGTTATCTCATTTTTGAAGGCTTCCCATTTTCCAGCTGTCCCTTTACCTGTGAACATATGCCCCTGGTCAACTTTTGAAAGGTATTTGCCTAATACTGTCAAAATTGGCCTTCCTCCAATTTAGAACTTAAACTTTTAGATTCGGTCCATCCTTTTCCATCACTATTTTAAAACAAATAGAATTACGGTCACTGGTCCCAAAGTGCTCCCCCACTGACACCTCAGTCACCTGCCCTGCCTTATTTCCCAAGGTCCTTGTTAGGCAATACCATTTGATCCATCAATAACCTCCAGTAATATCTCCATTCCTTTCAAAAGAATCAACATTAAGACAACTCACCTTAAGCACAAAGTTTTGGAAAGGGTTTTTAAGAGTTATTTTTGCACACAACTGAGTTTTTATCTTTCATTATTCATGAAGGAGCTTTGGAGATTTCTTATAGTGTATCCTGTAGATGGTACACATTATGGCAACTGTAATTTGGTGGCAGTGTGGGGTTGGGAAAAAGTGAATGTTTGAGATGTTACACTCAGTTAAATGCAGTATTCCAAAACTGGCCTCACTTCACTCTCCAAACTTAATTCATGCACAGAGGTCTTAAGTTGGCAGTTTATGGGTGAAGATTTAACCTAGTACCCAAACCTTCAGGAAATGTAAATGTCTTGTTCAAATAGTGCAAGAAGTCCTACTATCTTTAACAATTGCCAATTCATACACAAAGTTCACTCAACTTACTTCATTTTCAAGTAAATCTTTCCACCACCTCCTGCTTTAATCTTTCCTCAATCACATTGTGATATTTCAGTTAGTCTCTTTCCCCCATCCTAACCAATCTCATCTCCTCTTGATTAGATCTTTTAACTTGACCCTCTGCCCCTTGTCTTCTCTAGATTAGATCTTTCATATGACTCTCTGCCTCACAGATAAACTTCTCTTAAGTTTAACACTAAAGTATCCCATGATCCCCATTTATCAGTCTCTCCTTATAGTGGATAGGCACAAACTTCCTATTTTCTGCCTGGTCTGGATTAGAATACAAATTCCATGCTGGGTATATCACCACCTGTGCAATTATATTGTTATATCACAGTTTAAGTAGGTGTGATGATAGCTGGTTATCATTTCCAGTGAGAGTTGATTTAGCTCAGTTGGCTGGATGGTTGGTTTGCAAAGCAGTGTGATGCTACCAGTGTGGGTTCAATTCCTGCACCAGCTGAGGTTACCATGAAGGGCTCTCCTTCTCAAGCCCTCCCCTCCTGAGGTGTGGTGACCCTCAGGTTAAATCATCACCAGTCATCCCTCTCATTAAGCCTGTGGCAACTTGACAATTGCCAGCATCATTTTAGTACTGTGCGACTAGTAGATTTAATATCCTTTGTCAAGAATTAGTATTACTGTCTGCATGTGCATTGCACTCAGTCCCACCATTCGACTGTAAAAGCAGCCTCACCCACTGTAATCTCATGTTAGGAAATGGCACCAGGAAAATGAATGGCAGTCAAAGTGCCTCCCACCGTGATTTCCTGTCACAGTGAGTGAGTCTAGAAAGTCACATTGCTGATCTGGAATGGGATCTGTGTCCCCAACGAAGCGCACATGGTGCTTCCTTGGGGACACCAATAAAGCATTGGGCAAACAAATTATGCACGTGTTTGGGTTTGATCCGTTTTAAAAATTCCAGGCATTGGTCGAAGTTAAATTAGAACTTTTGCAGGCAGTTGTGCAGTCCTTTTATAAATCGTACCGTATATTAATTGTGGATCATTTTCCTGCACTCCCCAGCTTCAGAAAGGAAGAATTTGTCGAGTAAAAGCATACTATCACAGCTTCAGCAGAGTAAGTCCGAGTGGCTGTCAGAGAGTTTGTCAACGGCCATGCGTTCGGTCAGCAGACGGATTCTGAAAGGGGCCGACCGCCTGACTGTGAAGGTAACCATACAAAGTACAGCTTTTCCAGTCAGATGTAGAGTGGCACAGTGGTTAGCACAGCTGCCTCCCAGTGGCAGGGACCTGGCTTTGATTCCAGCCTTGAGTGACTGTATGTGAGGAGTTTGTACGTTCTCCCTGTGTCTGTGTGGCTTTCATTTGGGTGCTTCAGTTTTCTCCCACAGTCCAAAGATGTGCAGGTTAGGGTGGATTGGCTGTTCTAAATTGCCCACTGATGTGCAGGCTAGGTGGATTTGCCATGGAAAATGCAGGATTATAGGATAGGATAGGAGGAGGAGTCTGTGTTGGATGCCCTTCAGAGGGTTAGTGTACACTCAATGGGCTGAAGGGCCTGCTTCCACACTGTAGGTATTCTATCATCTGCACAGCACTGTCAGAATATAATGGGTAACCCTATCATTTGACTCTTGATTATTTATCATTTTAGCCCTTGCTCCCGGTTAAAAGGCTGAAGATCTAGTCTCCAACTAGTTTCGACTGGAAGGCTGCAACAAAGTCAAGGTTCACTTCCCACAAATCTTTGTTTCTAGATGACGAATTACAATCATGTGGTCAAGTTTCAGGGTATTGTGTACAACGTCCAGAGTATTCCCACCAAATAGAATTCAAAATGTAAGGACCAGGGTTGAGAGAGGTGAAGCATTCACTTATAAGCAAGTAAAACTTTACAAAGAAACTCATTACATAATACAATTTTATTTTGAACTTCACAAACTTTAACAAAGCTTCGTATCTGACTATAAATAACACTTGTGGCCTTTATAATAGAGTTGCATTTGCTGCTGTTGGTGAAATCTATAATTCTTGACAGCAGTGTTCCAGTATTTGTGTGACATGGTAACTTCTGGATCTCTTAAGGAACTGAAGAGCTGAAACACAGAGGAATGCTTTGAATGAGTTTGATCTGCCCCTTGTATATCAGCATCTCTGACAAATTTACTGGACTTCGCTCATGGCCTGGAGAAGCTGGTGGCCTTGTTGAACCACTGCAGTTTTTTTTGTGGTGTAGGTGACCCACAGTTCTTTTGGGAAGGCAGCTCCAGGTTTTTAATGCAAAGATGGTGAAATAATGGCAATATAGTTCCAAGCAGGACAGTGGGCCTCCCACTAATGATGATGGTATTCTAGACGCCAGAGTCTGTGGTTTTGGAAGGTACTGTTGAAGAAACCCCAGTAACGTGTATATGCTCCGTTCAAGTTTGAACACAAGTTGCACCCTTTTCCAACCTTATCCACTGTACAGTCATGTGCTAAATTCCCTTCTCTGATATCATGACTGTACTTCAGTCCTGGAAACTCTTCTGATTGTGTGATCTGAAATCCTAAAAGTGGAAATTTTACGTGGACAGATCTAAATCTCGGCTGAATGTCTGTGTCATTCAGCAGCAAGCATACGAATTAGCTGCAACTTTGCAAGAAACCTGAAGCGGAAGTTGTGAATTAAGTGGCAATTTCCAGCTCTTGATATTTTGGGGAAATGGTGCAATTCAAATACAATTGTACAGCAGAGGTGGGGAATTATTAGCACAATGCAAATTCAGTCACAGGTACAAATGTATGCTGTGATGTCATACCAGAGAGTGTAGAGAATTTGCCCTAGGGTCTGTTTAATTATTTTTAAAAATTAATTTTGATTATTACAGCTGATTACACCTCAGCAAGCAGTGTAATTGATATTTGTTAATTTATCCCTTGGAACATTTTGTAGAACAAGCTTTTGCTGTTGAAGGTTAAAGACTTCTTTATTGGTTTTCGTCTAAATATATCCACATCATTAGTTCTTCCAGTGAATATGTTACCATCTGGAAAATGCAGCTTTGAGACATAACACATGCATGAATGCATGAAATTGGTGTTTCTGCAACTCCTGCTTTAGTTTCCTTGACAAAAGGACTGTAATTAAGTAAGTTGTGATCAGACAAAACATTATTCATTTTGTGATGTCCCTTAACATGCAGCCTACCGATAGCCTATCAAGTCTTTGATAAATGACTGCACTGTTAGCCTGTTTATTTTCTACATCTTAAATGTGTCAGTATACAAGAACATTCAAAGCACCCGTGATTGGTCCTGAGGAGTCAAAAGTTTGATTTTTAACCAAAAGTTGATTTTTTTTTAAAGCTACATGACATAACCATAGAGTCATGCAGCATGGAAAGAGACCCTTCAGTCCAACCAGTCCATGCAGACCATGTTCCCAAACTAAACTAGTGTCCCACCTGCCTGCTCCTGGCCCATATTTCTCCAAACATTTCTTATTCATGTACTTATTGAAATATCTTTTCGAGGTTGTAATTGTACCTACATCCACGACTTTCTCTGGAAGTTCATTCCACACATGAACCACTCTGTGTGTGAAAAAAAGTTGTCCCTCGTGACTTTTATTTAATCCTTCTCCTCTCACTTTTACAATTTATATTGTAACAATATAATGCTGATCTTCTGTTGCTTTCTTAAGTAGAGGATTTGGAGCACAGCTATAGCATGTAGCTGCCAACTGAACTTGGTTCTTTTGTGGCCACTATTTGGGTGCGTTCTATGCAGAAATGGATTAAATAGTTCACGTGTTTACTTATCACTGAGCTCAGCATTTTCTCCTTTTTATCAACTAGCTAGCTTTCTGTCCCTGGTTTGTCAGCAACCACTCAGAAATGTTTCTAAGTTAGAAAGCCACTTGTTTTCTTTCTCTGTCCAGGTATCTGTTTCTATCCAGCTATCTAAAATGCACCAATAACGGTCCCAGCAGATGCCACAATCCAAATGTTGAACTTTGTCATGAACGTCAATGCTCGAGTGGAATCTGAAATGAAATCTTAAGATGTTGACCTGCAGTTTTGAAGCTTTACAAAGGTTCCCCAACCAAATGACAATTTCAGTCCAAAGCCATTTGGCCCATTTATGCACATGCTAGCTTTATACCTTTTTCCCTTTTACTTCTAAACTTTTCTTTTTCCAATATTCATCCATTGTCTTTTTGAAAACCGTTCTACTTACCATGCTGTGTATGGTATTGACTCATTATTTAGACATTTTTTGAATAGTTTCTCCCGTTGTTTATTTGGTGATTAAATTTATGCTGCCTATTACTGGCTCACCAACTATTAAAAATAATTTATTTGCATATTTAGTTGAGCAAAACCATTTATAACTTTCAGCTGCACCAAGATAATCTGTCCCTTTCTTTAAATGGTTGTTAGGTAT
The DNA here is from genome assembly GCF_021869965.1 of Rhincodon typus. Lineage (NCBI taxonomy): Eukaryota > Metazoa > Chordata > Chondrichthyes > Orectolobiformes > Rhincodontidae > Rhincodon > Rhincodon typus. Next base: position 9,891,036 of record NC_063365.1, read on the forward strand.
TCTGGACTTGAAGGGACACAGGTACATGGTATAAAATTGTGAACAAAAACAGAAAGTGCTGGAAAAGCTCAGCAGGTCTGACAGCATCTGTGGAGAGAAATCAGAGTTGATGTTTCACGTCGAGTGACCCTTCCTCAGAACTGAAGGGTCATTTAACCAAAAACGTTAACTCTGATTTCTCTCCACAGATGATGTCAGACCTGCTGAGCTTTTCCAGCACTTTCTGTTTTTGTTTCTAATTTCTAGCATATGCAGCTCTTTTAGTATAACATTGTGAAACTGGCTGCTTCATTGCGACATGATAACAGTGCCCACCCTTCAGAAGGATTTCGTCAGTTGTAAGGCACTTTGGGGCATGCAGAGGTTGTGAAAGGCACTACGTAAATGCAAGTTTTTCACAACAAGTATTGGATCATTACCTGATTATCTGGAGAGTAAGATATTTTCAGGGCTACAGGAGAAGGTGAGGGACCAAGACAAGCAGTGAGGCACTAAGGATATAATAGGCTGAATGATTGGATTTCTTCTGCACTGTAACTATTCTATTGGATTAAAATGGAAGCTAAAATAAAGATGAAGTTTTCAAAAGATTTTTAAATGTATGAAAATCCTTACCCTTGTGAGGACATTTTATGCTCCATAAACTAGTTTCTCAGGGGCCAGTGAGCATGTTTTGATGTAGTTATCATATTCTTGCATATTTACAAACCTATGCCCCCCCATTCAGCACAATCTAACTCTTTCAAGGACAAAAACAAGGTTGCTGGAAAAACTCAGCAGGTCTGGCAGCATCTGTGGAGGAGAAAGCAGTGTTAACGTTTCGGGTCCGGTGACCCTTCCTCAGAACTCTTTCAACTCTTTCAAGGTTTCTTTTTGCAATGAGACTATTGGCCAAAGGGCAGAGGTTCTTGTCGATTCATAGATTTCCCATTGACTGCAATCTGGGGAAAAGCCACAATAGTTTACCCTCTCGTAATGTGTGATAGCAGCTTTAGGTTTCAGTGTTTCATTACACATGTGCAGACTCCAGACGTTGCTTTCAATATATATGGAGCATTGACAGTGAATGCTGGCAAATTTGTCATCATTACCACCATAAAATCAAAGCTGCTAAAACAAGACTAGCTGATAGTTTCAGACCTAAACAGTCTTTAAATAGTCTTTATATTTTGAAAGAAAGTCAAGATGGCAAAACCAAGTATGGCAAGGGTACATTTAAATTCTAAAATCAATGTTTGGAGTATTTTTTTTGCAATGAGAATTGTTTGATGCGTTGTTAGTGACCACAGTAATCTAATTGGAATGCTGAGACTGAGATTTGAAAACAGGAAATCATCCATTGTTTTCAGAATAGAATAACCTGATCTCTAATTCAAACATAAGGTTTATTTTGAAATTAGAAAGATGAGCACAGATCACCAACATTGAAAAGAATAGTAGAAGAATAAACCAGGATGTAGGACTTAAGCCAATCCGAGAACTGTATGGAACATTTACTTAACTAATAAATAAATGATCTGTTCTATTAATATATTTTCTTTCTATCCAATGATATTAATATGTTAAATTAATGTTATGATCCGAGCTAATGGTTATACTTGCCAAGTCAAATTCCAGTGTAAAGCCTGGCCTGACAGACCATAAGTTTTACTTTTTGTAATTTGGCTACTGTAGTGGTCAGTTACTAAACATATTCACAAGAGGCTGTCAATGTACTTGTAACAAAAGAACACAAATATATTGCACAGAAAAAGCTGTGCCACACAATTAGGGAAGATCTTACCAATACTTAGCAAAAAGAGAGATTCGATCCTTTTTTCTACACAATTTTACACATGCATTCTTTCAAACTCACTCAACCCCTGTGAAGCGTCATTTCTATCTTCACGCTGTAATTTCTTACTTAACTGACAAGGTTGAAAACATTTATTTTCAGTGACTTTCTGTGCATTCGCCAGATGTAATTCTCTCTCTGTTACTGTCTATCCCCAAGACTCTCAGATACAAGCTAACTCACTGAATTGTAAGGAAAATGCTCAGGGCTTTCCCTAGCCTGTCTACTTGGACTGTTTAAAACAGACTTAGACTTCTTTCCGAGTGTGGATGCTTAGGAGATTGTTAAAGCTAATCTTTTCTTTTCTGCTTATATGGACCTTTTTTTTTCAACTAAGCCAGTTGATCTCTGTTTCTGTCTCCCTCTGGGTTGTAAATCTTAACTTAGTAAACCTGCAGTCATTATCTCACCAGGTAACTTGTCTAGTCATTTAGCTTGAGTCACATAATTTCTTAGAAATGCTGTTCTGACACATACTTTTTAAAAAATGCTTCTATAAGAGAATAAGACCGTAAGACATAGGAGCAGAAATTAGGCCATTCAGCCCATAGAGTCTGCTCCGCCATTTAATCACGGCTGATAAGTTTCTCAATCCCATTCTCCTGCCTTCTCCCCATAACCATGGATCCCCTTAACAATCAAGAACTTATCTATCTCTGTCTTAAGTGTACTCCATGACCTGGCCTCCACAGCCTTCTGTGGCAATGAGTTCCATAGATTCAGAAAAGGTCACTTTCACAGAAGTAAAAACAATCCAATTTACCTCTATTTCAGATTCCCTCAAATTTCCAAATGCCAATAATATATTACAGACCTTCATTGCATTACACCTTAACAATAGCATGGGATCATAAATTTGCACCATGCTGTCTCTGAACTATGAGCATGAAAAGTTTCTTTCTACTTCCTGCTGATTACATTATAAGTTTATACCCAGTAAAATTAATAGGAGCAGTTTTGAAATGGTGATAGGTGCTCCATCTTCCTTGTTTGTGATTTGTGAGTTCACTGACATTAGTGGAATTGAATTGAACAGCAATGAGCATTGTAAAAGCCACTTAAAATAAATTAGTTCAACATTTATTTTTCCAATTACTTACACAAATGACCAAACATTAATTTAGCTAACTGCCCTGAATAGTCCAAAAAGAAGCGGATTTTATGAGGCGGACCTGGATATACCCACAGGGAACATTGAGCCCCTAGTGACTCAAGAACAGGGCTACTGATAATGCAGTACATCCAGCCAAGTTCAAGCAAGGATCTTCAACAGACTGATGTTAAAACCATTCATTAACTAAAGATAACTCTGCAACAACATCTCTTCGCCCCATCCCATCTCTGTAAATTCCTCCAATCTTGCAACCTGAAGGAACTTTTGCAGTCTTCCTATTCCAGCCTTTTATGCATCTCCAATGTTCATCTGGTCGGTGTGGACGAGTTGGCCTGAAATGTCTGTTTCTGTGCTGTACACCTCTCTGACTCTATCTCCATTGGCACTTCTGTCTTCTGCAGTCTAACCAAAAGCTCTGGAATCCCCTTGATAAACCTTTCCATCTCTACCTCTCTTTCTTCCTTTAAGACTCTCCTAAACATCTACTTCTTTGCCAATATTTTAATCTTCTGTCCTAAAATCTCCTCCTGTGGCGCAGTGTCACCTTTTATTTGAGAATGCACCCGGAGAATATTTTACAACATTAAAAGTGCTATATAAACGCAAACTGCTTTTTCTTATTCTTTGAATGCCCTGATAACAGATCATTTTCATTCTAAACTGAGTAAGAGTGCACATCCAACCTTCTTTTCCCTATCTCACCCATGTACTCTGTTTCTCTGTGGATTGGATCTAACTCTGTTATAAGCAATGTTTTTCTGGGCTGAATTTCTGTGTAAATTTCCACCATGAAGTTGTGTGAAATTAGGAAAGAAGGCAGTTATTGTCATGCGACTCTTTTTTCTTTATTCCTTCATGGGACATGAGCGTCTCTGGCTAGGCCAGCATTCATTGCCCATCCCCAATTGCTCAGAGGGCTGTTCAGAGTCAACCACATTGATGTGGGTCTGGAGTCGCATGTAGGCCAGACCGGGTAAGGATGGCATTTTTTTCCCCCTGAAGGACTTTAGAGAACTCGATGGGGTTTTCCCTGACAATTGACAATGGTTTCATGGTCATCATTACACTCTTAATTCGAGATATTTATTGAATTCAAATTCCACCATCTGCCACGGCAGGATTTGAACCCATGTCTGCAGAAAATTTGCTGAGTTTTTGGATTAATAACTTAACGCTAAAAGCACTAGGCCCATCACCTCAAGTCAGCTTCTTTACCAAAGGATGGAAAGGAAACTTTAATTGAAAGCCTAACAGATTATCAATAAGAGTGCCTGCAAATGGAAAATAGTCTTTCATGCTGACTGTCGTATGGCGCAACCTGAGAAATGTGTAACATTCATACCTTGGAGTTAGAAGGTTGTACAGTCAAAGAGAAACTACTGACTTGAATTGTTTGGGGAGATGCTGGCCTAGTGATAATGTCACTTGGTTAGAAACCCAGGCTAGTATTTTGGTTTCAAATCCCAGGACAGTCCCTCATGGAGTTTAAATTAAAATAATCTGGAATTGAAAGCTCGAATCAGTAATGATGTTCATGTAAATTCTCATGGATTATTCTAAACTCCCATCTGGTTCACAGATGTGTTTTGGGGAGGAAATCTGCTGTCCTTTCTTGGTCTGGCCTACATTTGACTCCAGGCTCTCAACAATGTGCTAGATTTGTAACCAGTTGAGCAAACTATTTCAGTTCAAGAGCAGTTGGGGGTGGGCACCGAATAGTGGCCTTGCCAGTGATACCCACATCCTATGAAAGAATGAATTAAGTTATAGTTTGATATGGCCTCGAGGGAGCACAGCAATGCTGGAGACACTGTCATCCATTTGAAACACTAAATGTGATGGTAAAACCTGTGCTTCAAACCAACTGGCTAATAGGGTCTCACGGGCGGATGAGTGATGCAAGTGTAGAAACAGGAGTGGACTATTCAGCCATTGTTCTACCATTCAATGATGTGGAGCTGCTGGTGTTGGGCTGGAGTGAACCAAGTCAGAAGTCACACAACACCAGGTTTTAGCCCAACAGGTTTATTGAAATCACAAGCTCTCGGAGCGCTCCAAACGCTTGTGATTTCAAATAACCCTGTTCGACTGTAACCTGGTGTTGTGTGACTTCTGACGTTGACCATTCAGTGAGATCATGGCTGATCTGTGGCCAAACTGCATATACCTGCCCATATCCCTTTGCTTAACAAAGAAATTATCTACTTAACATTTAAAATTAACAACGGAGACCACAAACAAAAACAAAATGAGCCAGTAGCAAGTCTGAAGTTGCTTTTGGAGCGTGAAGAGGAGTATGATTGTCCATTTTAAGGCTGGAAATTCCAGAAATACATGAAATTCAAGATGTCCTACATAAAATCACTTGACCAAAGGGCAGTGTCCACTGGATTTTTCCCAAAAAGCCACCTGTTGTCCAGGTGAGAAACCGATTGATCCGGTTGAACATCCCATTAATCCTTCCTGTTAAACTAATCTGCGGTGTTCCACTGAAATATTAAAGACACTTTTCCTAGGAGCCCAAACAACACTAATCTCTTATTTCAGTAGCTGTTTGGGGTAAGTTGCTCTGTGCAAATTTCCTGACATATCTACCTCCATGATTGCAAAGCAACTCATGTCACGAATTATTGTAAATCTCGAGGCACTTCAAATCATGTGTGAGCAGGTACTGGAGAAGTGAAAATTACATCTCTCTGTTTTGATTTCTGCCCTCACTGCATTATCCAGTAAAACGCATCATTGATGCAGAAATGTTATGATGGCCAACATTGTCATGAATTTATGCAAGTTAAGCACAGCCCTGATATTCCATCCCCACACAACAAAGAGAAGTCAGCAACCCATTTGGTTTATTGCTAGTTAATACAGTGCTATTATAGTTTGGGATATTACAGCTGTTGTCATAAATTATCCTGCTGGTTCACTTGTCTAACATTAGCAAACTCACTGACGCTGCACAGAAGACTGAATGTACAAACCTTTCTGTGAATTTTGCCTGCACAGTTAATGAATCATTTGCATAATACGTTTATCTGCATATTACTGAGATAATTAACATCCCTGATTATCTAATTAAGTTCATTAAGTGTCTACCAACACAGCACCATGAAGTTGACATTATGTTCTACTGTCAATAACTGCACTGTTTTCTTGGGAAGTAATTAAAATGTAAATTAGCATGATGTTAATTGCACTTGGGGAGATTTTGAATTGAATATAAACTTCTATACCTTTATAGAGATGCTTACACAGACTATATGGCAGAAAAGTAGTCCATTTGGCCTGACTGGTTCACATGCACTTATATTCCACCCCGCCACCCTCCTTCATCAAACACTAGTGGCATATCCTTCAAGTCTTTTCTCCCTTGTGTTTCAATCAAGCTTTGCTTAAATGCATTGTTATCCTGCCAGATTTTTATTACCTCTAATGCAATCTGATCACTTGGTGATTTTACTTTTTTATGAATCCATGGGATGTGGGTTTCACTGGCTGATCCAGCATTTATTACCTCATCCCTAATAGCCTTAGACAGGATGGTGCTGAGCTGCCTTTCTTGAACTGCTGCAGTCCTTGCAAATGCAGGTCACCTACAGTGCTGATAGGAATGAAATTCAGGGTCTTGAAGGATCAACGATGCAGTCGGGATGGTGTGTGGTTTGGAGGGGGATCTTTCAGCTGCTGCCCTTGTCCTTTTAGATTGTAGAGATCATGGGGGGTTTTGGAAGTTGCATTTGGAAGATTTCTGCAGTGCATCTTGTAGATGGTACACACTGCTGCCATTGTACATCCATAGTGAAGGGACGGAATATTGAAACTGGCGGATGGGGTGCATTATCCTGGATGGTGACAAGCTGCTTGAGTGTTGTTGGAACTGCACTCATCCAGGCAAGTGGAGAGAATTCCATTACTCTCCTGATTTGTACCTTGTAGACAGTAAATGTGCTTTGCAGAGTCAGGACGTGATTTACTCACTGCGGAATTCCTAACCTTTCAACTGGCTGTTGTAGTCAGAGTATCTACAGGGCTAAGACAACAAGGTGCAGGGCTGGATGAACACAGCAGGCCAAGCCTCTCTGCTCCTATGATGCTGCTTGGCCTGCTGTGTTCATCCAGCCCTGCACCTTGTTGTCTCGGA
>NC_063365.1:9898624-9913938 GCF_021869965.1 Rhincodon typus
AGGTGGTTGCCCGATATGGAGACAGAGAGGTCCAGGAAGGGGAGAGAGGTGTTGGAGATGGTCCAGGTAAACTTAAGGTTGGGGTGGAAGGTGTTAGTGAAGTGTATGAACCGTTCGAGCTCCTCGTGGGAGCATGAGGCGGCGCCGATACAGTCATCAATGTAACGGAGGAAGAGGTGGGGTTTAGGGCCGGTGTAGGTACGGAAGAGGGATTGTTCCACGTAACCTGCAAAGAGGCAGGCGTAGCTTGGGCCCATGCGGGTACCCATGGCTACCCCCTTTGTCTGTAGGAAGTGGGAGGAATTGAAAGAGAAGTTGTTGAGTGTGAGGACAAGTTCGGCTAAGCGGATGAGGGTATCAGTGGAGGGGGACTGGTCAGGCCTGCGGGACAGGAAGAAGCAGAGGGCCTTAAGGCCATCTGCATGGGGAATGCAGGTGTAGAGGGACTGGACGTCCATGGTAAAGATGAGGTGTTGGGGACCGGGGAATTGGAAGTTCTGGAGGAGGTGGAGGGCGTGGGTGGTATCACGGACATAGGTAGGGAGTTCCTGGACCAAGGGGGAGAAAATGGAGTCTAGATAGATGTCTCTTCAGAGATGATGTGAACTGTGGAGGAGGCAGCATGTATGCGATAGTTGGCGGAGGTGGATGTGGAGTGCTTGTGAAGGAAAGGGCATTGATGTTGCCGATTAAGTGATTAGAATGTGAGAATGGCAGAACAATGGTGTGTCTAACTTCTAAACTTTCCAGTTTCTCCCTTTCACCCTTTCTCCCCGAGCACCCACCCCCATTGCTTCCCTTTCTTTTAGCTTTACTTATTGCATTCGCTGTCACCATGACCTCTCTATCCTCCCCCCAACCCCCACCAACTTCAGTGGGACTATCTTAGAGACAAAAAAAAACTGCAAATACTGGAATCCAAGGTAGACAAACAGGAAGCTGGAAGAACACAGCAGGCCAGGCAACATCTGGAGGAAAGGAGCAGTCAACATTTCAAGTATTACCCTTCTGCAGGACAGAGCTTCACCTGCATCTCCTTCAATCTCATCTACTACATCCAGTACCATCGATGTGGTCTTCTCCATGTCGGTGAGACCAAACCTGGACTAGGTGACTGTTTCACCGAGCATCTTCACTTGACCTGTAACAGCAGCATGGTGGCTTAGTGGTTCGCACTGCTGCCTCACAGCGCCAGGGACCTGGGTTTGATTCCAGCATCAGGCGACTGTCTGTGTGGAGTTTGCACATTCTCCCCGTGTCTGTGTGGGTTTCCTCCCACAGTCCAAAGATGTGCAGGTTAGGTGGATTGGCCATGCTAAATTTCCCGTAGTGTTCAGGGATGCGTAGATTAGGTGGGTTATGGGGGATGGGTCTGGATGGGATGCTCGGAGGGTCAGTGTGGACTTGTTGGGCTGAAGGGCCTGTTTCCACACTGTAGGGATTCTATGATTCTAACCTCACAGTCACTGCCCATTTCTACTCCCCCTCCGACATGTCCATCCTTGGCCTCCTCCAGTGTCGCAGTGACTCAGAATGCAAATTTGAAGAACAACACCTTATCTTCGCCATGAGCACCCTACAGCCCGGACGACTCAACATTGAGTTCCCCAATTTCAAATATCATTCCCACCCGTCCCCCACCTCCCCTTCTAGCCCCACCTCCTCCCTTCCATTCCATTTTCTGACCCTCCCTTCCAGCCACCAACTGGATTCATCCCTCCCATCGACCAACCAGGTCGTACCTATCACCACTCCTTCCCCACCCTTTATCTGCAGCTCCCCCTAACGCCACATTCAGTCCTGAAGAAGGATAAAATCTGAAACATTGATTGCTCCTTTCCTCCAGATGCTGCCTAGCTTGCTGTGTTCTTCCAGCCTCCTGATTGTCTAAAGGTTGGACTATCTGTTCTTTTCATTTGGCTGTTAAACACACTATTGTTCTGCCATTCTCACATTCCGATCACTTAATCTGCACTATCAACATCCTTTCTCCGCCAGCACACCCACCTGACCCCACAATATTGCATAAATACTGCCCCCTCCACGCTTTGCGTAAACTTTGATGAAGAATTATTTAGACTTTGCTCTCTCTCCATGGACGCGGCTGTGATTTCCATAATCTGAAATCTAATTTGTTGGATTACAAATTTGTTGCTGCTATAATCATACTTCAAACATGTGACTAATGTGTCCAGACTAATTTACATTTTAAAAAAATCATTAACACCAATATGTGTTTAACAACGATATTTATTTGACAAGTAATGGGAAGAAGAGAAAAGAACAATGTTTTCTTTCCTATATAATTTCAACTAATCCATCTGGCTTCTTTCCCTTCCTACATAGATACCTCCTTCCTTTCCATTCACTTGATCTTGATCACTTGACATTTCTAACTGCGTCAAACCTGAACTTTGACTGCCAACTCCATTTAATGGTTATTTATACGTTCACTTTAATCAAAGCCCTGACTCACATTCTTCATCAGTGGATTCTGTGAAATGAGCAAACTTTCAGTTTCTTTGATAATACATTTTATGACTTTCACTTTGGATTAGGAGGAGGTTTATCATGCCCTTCTTTTGTCACATTTCCTCTTTCAAACAGGTATGTGATACTGACGGAATCTTTCTCCAATCTTCACTATGTGAGTAAACCTAATCTGTTTACATCAAATCAAATCACAAAATTCTCATGTCAGTGGTTCTTCACAAGGATCATGCGATCAGAATTAAACTCACTAATTCTCATGACTCACCTTCACATTGCTTTGCCCTTCTATTAATATCACACTTAAGTAAGTTAAACTTTGCCCAAGGAACACATTGAAATACTAACTTATAAGGGTAAGCAACCTGTTGTCAACTGTTGTGGGGGTTATCCTTTAGGGGAATAGAACATTGACTAGCTTGGTCACCACACTGTCAGAAGGATGTGATTGCACTGGAGTGGGTGCAAAGGAGATTCATCAAGATGTTGCCTGGGTTGCAGCATTTCAGCTGTGAAGAGAGACTGGATAAGCTCAGGTTGTTTTCTTTGGAGCAGAGAAGGCTGAAGAGGGACCTGATAGACGTGTATAAGATTGTGAACCGCATTGATAAAGTGAATAGAAAGCAACTGTCCCCTTTAGACAAACGGTTCATATCAAGTGGGCAATGTTTTGAAGTGAAGAGCAGGAGGTTTCCAATTTATAAGTTGCCAGGTGTGTTGGTGTCAGCTAATGGTCCATTCTTCAAAATAAGAAGGGATTGAAATATTTTTGAGTGTGAATGAAGCAAAATACACTCTCCAACCACCACATCACCCAAAGTGAATGGTTCTCTAGAAAGAAACACATTGATTGTGCCAAGATCTTTGTAGAACTATTTGTTCTGTGACAAGCTTGGCTGTAATTTCAATGTTTCTCTTCGACACATGGAATCGCACAGTGCAGAAGAGGCCCTTTGACCCATTGAGTTTATACTAACAAAAATTGTCTCTTCCTACACGAGTCCCACTTTCCTGCACTAGGGCCATAGCTTTGAATGTAATGACACTTCAAGTGTTCATCCAAGTATTGAGGTTTAGAGGCTAACTGACTCAACCACCCTCCCAGATTGTGCATTCCAGATTCCCACTACCCTCTGGGGGAAACAAAATCCTCAAATCTCCCGCTCTTCATTTCAAATGTTGCCCACTTGTTATAGACCATTCGTCTAAAGGGGACAGCTGCTTTCTATTCACCTTATCAATGCGGTTCACAATCTTATAAAGCAGCAGTGCTGACCACTGAGCCACTGTGCTGCCCTAAATGTGCTCTCTCTCATGAGTTTTTTTTGTTTGATCATGTTTTTTCTAAATCTATCCAGTTCTTTCCTTACAACTGCTAATAGTGGGCATGTTGGCTCGGTGGTTAGCACTGTTGCCTCACAGCACCAGGGACCCGGGTTCTATCCCTCCCTCGGGTGACTGTCTGTGTGGAGTTTGTACATTCTTCCCCATGTCTGCGTGGGTTTCCTTCGGGTGCTCCAGTTTCCGTCCACAGCCCAAAGATGTGCAGGTTAGGGTAGATCGGCCATGCTAAATTTCCCATAGTGTCCAGGGATCTGTGGGTTAGCCGTGGGAAATGTAGGGGTATGGCTCTGGGTGGGATGCTCTTTTGGGGGGCCGTGGGGCCAAATAGCCTGTTTCCACACTGTAAGATTCTATGATTCTAGTACTCAAGGCTTTGGCCTAGCCTTACAACATATCCAATGTACATAATCTTTTCCCTGTGCCGCCTCATATTATTTGGTCCTCCTTGCCCCGAGATCACTTTGCACTCTCTTAGCACCTCCTTAATGTCAGATATACCTTTACTGAGCTGTACTGTAAATAATTCAAAACAGTTTATTCATATCCTCTTAAAGCAATTTATTTCCACTGGGGAGACTTTGTTCCTGCCCAGAACTACCAATGGCAAGCAACAGGATGTATCATACCCCACACTCTGCTACAACAAGGCCATTGGAAGGGTTTCCCAATCTCTTACATTTCCAGGCAGGATACGCCAAACTGTTGAATTCCTGGGTGAGGAGGGATGAATCAGCTTCCCCTGTTTATTCACCCACCCCATTGCTTGGTTATAATTTAAAAGGAATCCTTTCCCCTTGTGGATAGCTGTCTCTCAGACCAAAATGAATGTACGCTTTCAAAGGAGCCAATTTACCAAGGCTTTTCTGAATTAACAAAAGAGTCAGTTTAACAATAACTAAACATAAGAATAATTCAGAACACAACACACACACACACACACACACACACACACAAATTAGAAATAAAAGGCAGGCCCAAAAAGATTCAAGTTTCAAGAAAAGTTCTTCTGATTAGCCTCTGCATTATTTTGGGGGGAGCATAGAGTTGAATGTCACAGCTGATGCTGTGGGGGTTACTGGTAGATTTGATATTGGCAGTGAACAATAGATTTTGTGATCCTTAGTTTTTCAGATTGATTGAGATTCAGTTACTCTGATGCCTTTGGACCATGACTGAATTCTACATTCAGTGTGAGAGACACAGTCCTTCTGTTGTCCTGTTCCTTTCATCTAATTTGCAGCACTCTGAGTGAGAAATGGTCTTCCTCACCCACAACAGAGGTATAAACAGGGGATATTTCTTCAACTGTGAGCTTCATAGCAAGCTAATGTTTGAACCTAGGTTGGTACAAGGAAAAACATTCAGTCCCACTAACACAGTCCAGTAGAGATGAAATTGGCTTTGTAGCTGCTCTCCTCATATGTTTTTTTTTCACTGAGAAAAGCAGAAAATGTGTCAGCACATAATGTGGGCATAATTCACAGGGGACGACTCGCTGTTGAGCAGTGAATCTTTAATCCCTTGTTATTTTTGTTGTCACAAGAGACATAATCCAATCTATGACATTTCTTTGGTGCCTTTAGGCATTAAACTAAAAAACAAAATCCCATTGGTCCCAAGTAGAATTTTTTTTTACATCTGCAGCTATCTTGTTAGAAACACTTTTGGATTTGATTTATTATTGTCACATGTGCCAAGATACAGTGAAAAGTTTTGTTTTGAGTGCTAACCAGACAAATCATACCTTACATTCGTATATCAGGGTAATAGAACCGAATGCAGAACATAGTGTCACAACTACAGAAAAAGTGCAGAGAAAGATCAACTCTAATATATGAGAGGTCCATTCATAAATCTGATAACAGCAGGGAAGAAGCTGTTCTTAAAACTGTTGGTACGTTTATTCAAACTTTTGCATCTTCTGCCCGATGAAAGAGAGTGTAACCGCGGTGGGACAGGTCTTTGAATATGCTGAATAAAAACCGAAAGAATTGCGGATGCATTAAATTAGGAACAAAAACAAAGTTGCTGGAGAAGCTCAGCAGGTCTGGCAGCATCTGTGAAGGAGAAAACAGAGTTAACGTTTCCAGTCCGGTGACCCTTCCTCAGAACTGATGGTATCTGGGAAAACGTCAGTTTATGTGCAGAAAATAGGGAGGTGGGTGGGGTAGGGAGTAACCGATAGGATAGAGCCCAAAGAGAGAGAAAGACAGTTGGACAGACAAAGGAGTTGCTAACGATCAGGCTGGGAGGGTGAATAGTTGTTAATGGGGACTGTTAGTGACTAACAACAGGGGGTGTGTAGTGGCAGGCTATGTGGTAACAAGGCCTGGTGTGTGGGGTAAGGGGTTGGGACATGGGAGAGTTTAGGCCCTGAAATTATTGAACTCAATATTGAGTCCGGAGAGCTGTAGGGTCCCCAAGTGGAAAATGAGGTGTTGTTCCTCCAGCTTGCATTGGGCTTCGCTGGAACACTGTAGCAAGCCAGAGACAGAGATGTTGGCCAGGGAGCAGGGTGGTGCATTGAAGTTGCAGGCAACAGGTAGTTCAGGGTCTTTTTTGCGCGCAGAACGTAGATGTTCTGCAAAGCGGTCGCCAAGTCTACACTTCATTTCCCCAATGTAGAGGAGACCACATTGTGAGCAGTGAATGCAGTAGACTAGATTCTGGGAAGTGCGGGTGAAGTGTTGCTTCACCTGAAAGATGTATTTGGGCCTTTGGATACTGAGGAGGGAGGGGGTAAATGGGCAGGTGTTGCACCTTCGCCGATTACAGGGGAAGGTGCCGTAGTGCTGTGGTGAGGTGTTGGGGGTGATGGAAGTGTGGACCAGGGTGTCCCGGAGGGAATGGTCGCTGTGGAAGGTGGACAAGGGAGGGGAGGGGAATATGTGTCTGGTGGTGGCATCTCACTGGAGGTGGCAGAAATGAAGTCTGGTGATCTTCTGGATGTGGATGATGGTGGGATGATAGGTGAGGACAAGGCAAACCCTATCGCTGTTGCGGGAGGGAAGAGAAGGGATGAGGGCATTGTTGTCTTTGAATATGCTGACTGCTTTCACGAAGCAGTTGGAAGCGTAGACAATGTCAGTGGAAGGAAGAGATAACACAGTGTGGAGCTGGAGGAACACAACAGGCCAGGCAACATCAGAGGAGCAGGAAAGTTGATGTTTCGGGTCAGGACCCTTCTTCAGAAATGGGGAGGGGAAAGGGAACTCAGAAATAAATAGACAGTGGAGGGATGGGCTGGGGAACGTAGGTGGGATGGTGATAGGTGAGTGCAGGTAGGGAGTGGTGGGGATTGCTCAGTGGGATGGGAGGGTGAGATGGATAGGTGGGAGAGAAGATGGGCAGGTTGTGTCAGGTCAAGGAGGCGGGGAATAGAGGGAGGGTTGGACATGGGATGAGGCCGGGGTTGGAAGGTTTTAAAACTGGTGAAATCCATGTTTAGGCCATCGGACTGTAGGCTCCCGAGGTGGAATACAAGGTGCTGTTCCTCCAGTTTGCAGGTGGTGTCATTATGACACTGGAGGAGGCCCAAGATGGACATGTTGTCCAGGGAGTGGGAGGGGGAGTTGAAGTGGTTCATGACTGGAAGGTGTTCTCGTTTGTTACGATCCGAGTGCAGGTGCTCTACAAAGTGGTCTCCAAGCCTCCGCTTGGTCTCACCGATGTAGAGGAGGCCACATCAGGAGCAACGGAGGCAGAAGACCAAGTTGATGGGTGTGCAGGTGTACCCCTGTCTGATATGGAAGGTGCTTTTGGGGCCTCGGATCGAGGTGAGGGGAGAGGTGTAGGTGTAGGTGTAACACTTCCTGCGGTTGCAGAGAATGGTGCCGGGGTGGTGGGGCTAGTGGGGAGTGTGAAGCGGACAAGGGAATTGCGGAGTGAGTGGTCCCTATGGAAGGCAGATAGGGGTGGGGAGGGAAATATCTCTTTGGTTGTGGGGTCAGATTGTAGGTGGCAGAAGTGGCAGAGAATGATATGTTGGATGTAGAGGTTGGTGAGGTGATATATGAGGACAAGGGGGACTCTGTCTTTTTTTTTGGGGGGAGGGGATGTGAGGGCAGAGGTGCAGAAAATGTAAGAGATGCGGTTGAGAGCATCTTCGATCACCGGAGGGGGGCGTTGTGGTCCTTGAAATACGAGGACATCTGGGATGTTCGGAATGGAACGCCCCATCTTGGGAGCAGACGCGGCAGAGGCAGAGTAATTGGAAGTAGGGGATTGCATTCTTTCAGGAAGGTGGGTGCGAGGAGGTGTAGTCTAGGTAGCTGTGGGAGTCAGTGAGCTTGAAATAGATGTCAGTTTCGAGGCGGTCAGCAGAGATGGAGACAGAGAGGCCCAGGAAGGAGAGGGAGGTATCGGAGATGTTCCAGGTGAACTTGAGATTGGGGTGAAAGGTGTTAATAAAGTTGATGAGCTAACTTTCATAGGGACTACTTTCTCTGCAACTCCCTCATCTGCTCCACATTCCCCTCTAACCCCACCACTCTCGGCACCTTTCCCTGCAACCACAGGAAGTGCTACCCATTCCACCACACCTCACCCCTCACCTCCATCCAAGGCCCAAAACAAACCTTCCACATTAGACAGGGGTTCACCTGCACATCCATCAACTTGGTCTACTGTATCCACTGCTCCCAATATGGCCTCCTCTACATCGGTGAGACCAAGCGTAGACTCGGAGACCATTTTGTAGAGCATCTGCACTCTGTACGCGACAGAAGACAACATCTTCCAGTCGTGTACCATTTCAACTCCCCCTCCCACTCCCTGGGTGACATGTCCATCCTGGGCCTCCTCCAGTGTCATAATGACACCACCTGCAAACTGGAGGAGTAGCCCCTCATATTCCACCTTGGGAGCCTACAATCTGATGGCCTAAACATGGATTTCACCAGTTTTAAAACCTCCCAACCCCGGCCTCATCCCATGTCCAACCCTCCCTCTCATCCCCGCCTCCTTGACCTGACACAACCTGTCCATCTTCTCTCCCACCTATCCACCCCACCCATCCCACTGACCAATCCCCACCACTGCCTACCTGCACTCACCTATCACCATCCCACCTACCTTCCCCAGCCCCACCCCTCCTCTCTCTATTTATTTCAGAGCTCCCTTCCCCCTCCCCCATTTCTGAAAAAGGGTCCGGACCCGAAACATTCTGCTCCTCTGATGCTGCCTGGCCTGCTGTGTTCCTCCAGCTCCACACTGTGTTATCTCTGACTCCAGCATCTGCGGTTCTTACTATCTCTGAGGCAATGGGAGGAAGCCTGGTTTTCATGATGAAGCAGGCTGAGTCGACAACTCTGTAATTTCTTGCGGCCTTGGGCAGAGCAGTTGCTATACCAAGCCGTGATGTGTCCAGAAAGGATGCTTTCTACGGTACATCTGTAAAATTTTGGAATTAAGTGTTAAAATAATGGCGGTAGTATTTTACTGTTCTGACTGATCATCATTATAGCAGACAACAGGAAGCAGTTATTATCCAGATATGGTAATGCGCCAAGTTTCGGCAATGCACCAGATTGAGGTCATAGTTGATCTAAAACTACTTCATGAATGTGGAAATCCTCCTATGCCCATATAGAGTCTTAGAGCCATACAGATGGAAACAGGCCCTTTGGTCCAACCAGTCCATGCTGACGGTATTCTAATACTAAACTAGTCCCGCCTACTTGCACTTGGCCCATATCCCTCCAAATGTCTTTTAAATGTTGTAACTGTACCTGAATCCACTACTTCCTCTGGAAGTTCATTCCATACGTGAACCACTCTCTATGTAAAAAAATTACCCCTTATGTCTTTTTGTTAATCTTTCTTCTCTCACCTTAAAAATATGCCCCCTAGTCTTGAAATCCCCCACCCTAGAGATAAGACACTTGCCATTCACCCTATCTATGCCCCTCATGATTTTATAAACCTCTATAAGGTCACCCCTCAACCTCCTACGCTCCAGTGAAAAAAGGTCCCAGCCTATCCAGCCTCTCGTTATAACTCAAACCCTCCATTCCCAGCAACATCCTGGAAAATCTCTTCTTATGATAGATATGGAAACAGAAGGTGCTGTTACCAAGCAGAAAAATTAAGAATTGAACTCTGAGAGGAAGAAAACTGGTATATGGAAGATGAGTGTGCTTGGGCTGAAGATATAATTCCAGTACCCATATGAAATTTGGAGATTCACAACTTAGAGAAGTTTCAACATTGATACAGCTATAGTAGTGTTTGTTATCGCAAAAGGACAGCACAACAGGTCCTTAAGTCATATTCCTTTATGCAGTACTAGTGTGAACTGACTAGTTTTTCCAAAAACTGTATTCCAGTGTTCAGAGAAGACGGTGTAAGATTTGTGACAACAATGGGTTAGAACCCAAAGTACTATGGACATTACGAACTTGAAATACCATGACGTGGCTGTGGATACTGATTAAGTGGCTGGGACACGACAGAGAGAGAACTTCAAACAGACAGGACTGTAGTCTCTTGTGATTAGAAAGATAAGTTACTGAAGAGGCCCTGTTCAAGAGCAAGTCACCCTCTGTTGTTTATGTGCCAAACTGCAGATACACTTAGTTTTACTCTTAGGAGAATACACAAGGACTGCAGTTAAAAAGCGAGATTCAATTCTACAAGCATGGACTAACGGGTTTGAATTTTCTTATGTGTACCCACCTGGATCCAAGTGTTAGAGTGTTGTGAAGGTCACAGTTGAAGCAATGTCCCGTCGTTACCCAGAAATAGTAAGAACTGCCGATGCGGGAGTCAGAGATAACAGTGTGGAGCTGGAGGGACACAGCAGGCCAGGCAGCATCAGAGGAGCAGGAAAGCTGATGTTTTGGTTCTGGACCCTTCTTCAGACCTGACCCACTTTCCTGCTCCTCTGATGCTGCCCGGCCTGCTGAGTTCCTCCAGCTCCACACTGTGTTATCCCTTAGTTACCCTGTCTGTTGCAGGTAAAGACACTAACTCAAGTGCTGCAAACCAGTGGAAAAGGAATCTGGACAACAAAGGACTTTCTCCCTCACCTGACCGCTGGAATTCTATCATGGTTGAAAGTCATCAGAACTGCCGAACCTCAACCGGTCTGTAAAACTAAGGGTTGCGGAAACAACTATTCAACTATCAACATCAATGCTACCAGTAATGTCAGCTACAATGGCCACATGTTCAACTGTCTCTGCTTTGTGAACAATTCAGAGATTTTGGGCGTGTTGTGTGTGTGTGAGTGTGAATGTGACTGTGAGAGTGTGTGTGAGTGAGCGTGAGGGTGTGTGTGTTTCATTACTAATTTGCCTTGCAGTTAGTATTTAATAAATTCACTCTTTTTTGTAAATTCAAGAAAGACCTTGTCAAATTGACTCCTTTCAAAACATAAGCTCATGTCAGTCTGAAGGAAAGGTATTCACAAGTGAATAGATGCTTTTCAAATTAACCTTGTTGCAACCAACCAACAGGGTGGGGCAAATATAAAGATTACATTTTGAATCTTATGCACTATGTGCTCAAATCCTTTTCCAACAGTTATTATTTTCGTTGAAGAAATGCAAAGCAGTGTATAAGGATTGCCAAGTGATTTACATATTGATAACCAAAGATGTAATGATGGAATGGTTACCTATCATGAAAGAACCCTGGCCAGATTAACTTTAGCTAGAGCTACATTGTAGGTTTCTTGTGTGTCATTAAATTCCAGCAATCTGTTCTCAACAAGCACAAATGCCAAAGGAGACCTGTAAGTCTGAAAATTTGAAAATTTACATGAAATCAGGAAACTGGCATTTGCAAGTTTGTTTGGATTGGGAGTGGATCAATGTCAATAAATGATAGGAGAATCCAGGGAAGGTTAAGATTCCAAAAAAAAGATAGAGAAGGCAAAAGAACAAACAGAAAGAATGCTGAAGAAACTCACCAGGTCTGGCAGCACCTGTCGAGAAGAGAAACACAGTTAACATTTTGAGTTCAGGATGATACTTCTTCAGAGCCAGAGTCATACTGTGATGGAATGTTAACTCTGTTTCTCTTTCTACAGCGGCTGCCAGACCTATTGAGTTTCTACAATATTCTTTGTGTTTGTTTCAGATTTCCAGCATCCCTAGTACTTTGCCTTTATTCGAGAAGATCAAGGAAGTTGGATACATTATAAGGTCAGCCACATGTACACGCATATTTACATCCAAGAACCTTGGGCTTAATCCTCGTTGTAGGACTTGATACCAATACATTCATAATGTGGTCAAACAGATTAATTATAAACCTAATGATTTTTCCAGTGTATCCATCAGGTTGGTAGAGTGGGACAGTCACCTGGTCATTCAGAACCATGTGGTAGCTACAGTGCAACAGCCTCCCCCAATTTAAAAACTCCATGTGAAGGTTCTTGCCACAGTTTCTATTCTCTTGCTTCAATGGCCTGCAAATTTCCTCAGTGTTGTGCGTCAGAAATCTGGGTTGAGCTGTGATGGCTTTATGTCTCAAATTTATAGGAATATCAAACATGGAGAGACTGTAATTAAAGGAGATCAGTATCTTCCAACGTCTCTAATGTCATTTTAATTCCCATTTGAGTGAGTTTGTAAAAGAGGTGAAAATACAGACTTCTGGCTGTTAGCTTTTGAAAATACAGCATTGGAAAACGTTCAATATTCTAACTCATGCTACCCAATGATAATCATTATTTACTTCTCCATTTAATATAGGAATAATGGTTATAACATTATAAGACCCAAAATAAATTGAGGAAGTATTTATTCTCACGCACAAGTCATTAGATAGCACTCGCCAGCAATAAAGAGAAAGGGGAAACAATGTAAGTTCTTATAAATATGTTTTTGATGCTCCATTCATAGTTTTTCTCAGGATTTAACAAAAATTCACTCATTCATAGGATGTGTGCTTCATTGGCTGGGTCAGTTTGGCTGTTTCCAAGTCAGGATGATGAGTGCCTTGAAGCAGATGTTGTAGGTAGCAGTGTTCCCACATATCATTGTTCTTGTCCTTCTCGATGGAGGTGGTTGTGGGTTTAGAAGGTACTGCCTAAGGAGCCTTAGTGAATTTCTGCAGTGCATGTTCTAGGTAGTACACACTGCTGCTACTGAGCATTGCTGGAGGGAGCGAACGTTTGCCAGAAAACCACCAAATTTGTATAATCTCTGGCTGCGCATCCTCCTTTAAAACGTATGTCTTTAATAAAAATTCAACATGTCCATAAGTAATCCAAGGTTCTAATCAGTTGTTATAACAATTACCATTAATAATTTCTTTCGAAGTCAGCAAGTGGTCTGCTTCTTCAAGCATGGAATCTGCGCTGACACATTCCAGAAATGCTTACTGAATACTTATTTGATTTAAAT
Source organism: Rhincodon typus (assembly GCF_021869965.1). Classification (NCBI taxonomy): domain Eukaryota; kingdom Metazoa; phylum Chordata; class Chondrichthyes; order Orectolobiformes; family Rhincodontidae; genus Rhincodon; species Rhincodon typus. Next base: position 9,911,812 of record NC_063365.1, read on the forward strand.
GAAGCTGCTATTAAAAAAATATACAAGTTGGAGCTCATCACTTCATGATCCATGCGTGTTTATATTGCAAATTCCAACCTTTGTCTGGAATGGCTTCTTGGCTGTCTAACTCGGCCTTAGAAACATCCTTGTCTGCTGAAATGAGACTGCCACTTCAGAAACCTTCCAGCCGTTCTGCTTTTGGCCTGGCTGCCCTGCTCCTCTGATTATCCACAACTTAGTAACAACCCTGCCAAACTCTCTCGCTTTCCCTGAGCTCTATCAGCATAGGCCAGGCTTGCACCCATGAGAGGAGGCAAAGGCCTTGTGGTGATGTTACTGGATTAGTAATTTAGAAACGCAGGCTAATTCAGTGGGGACATGGGTTTGAATCCAACTTTGATTGTTGGCAAAATTCAAGTTGAACAAAATCTGTAATTAAAAGAAAACGTTAGCTTTACAGCAACTGTGTCATTAAAAAAAGTCTAATCTCCTTTCAGAAAGGAAATCTGTCATTTTTACCTTGTCTAGCCTACGTTTGACTCTAGACACAAAGCAATGCCTAGCCAGTGTCTCACATATCCCATGAGTGAATTAAAAAAAAATCAAAGCCATGGTGATCAACTTACTCCCAGAAATGCCTTCACTTTCCTTTCACCACTGCTGCCAACTACAATCCATCTTAAACCTCAGATTTTTCCCTCTTAAATCTCTCATCATGCCAACTCTATCCCCATACTTCCCTGTTGAATATTTCTTCAGTCTGGTTTCCATCCAGTTCATAGCACTGTGACGACCCAACTCAGAGCCATCAACAATCATCTCCATGACCTTGATAGTGGTGCTCTTCATCTTCTTCAGATCCCTTACAATATTTAAAATGGTCAATGACTGCCTCCTATGCCAACCATTTAACCTCTGAGGCAGTGTGTTTGTGTGGCATTGATTCCTGCCCATTACACCAGTGTCAGCACATTTCCTGCAATGATTCTGATACAAAATCTACATACTTACTTCTGGTGTTCCCAAGGACTATAATCTTGGCTCAGTACCATTCCCCTTCATGTTGTTCCTCAAGCAAAGACATCCATAGAAACGGCATCAGTTCCCATCTAGGTGTTGACAATATCCAGCTTCCCTCTTTGTCACCACATTTGACACCATGCTTATCACAGTAGTGTCTACCTGTCCGCCCAGTATCAAGCCATGGATGAACCAAGCTTCTGCATCTCAAGACTGGAAAAACCAACCTGATCAATCACCACCAGAAATTACTTCTCATTGACCTGACACAATCATCCCAAACAAATTCAAATAGCTGGGGTATGATCTGAGGATTCTGCTTGACTTTTTCCTGACCATTATCAAATTTTCCTCCCCTGAATCCTGTTGTCAAAATTGTTCAAGTCACTTCAAACATATTGACTGACATGCCTTTGATCTCACGCCCACTCCTGCTCGAACCTCACACATGCTTTCCTACATTATATACGACCTTTCCATCTCCCTCCACCAAACACCATTAAGTCTAACTGATCGTAATCTCCACTGCCAACACCCATCAACACTATCTATCCTACACAAAGTCTTACTGTCTCCTTTTGGATTCATGCGCTGCTCTACGCATTAACTTCAAAACTTTTATCCTCAGCTCTCACCTTCAAATTCCTCTGTAGTGACTCCATTTCACGTATCCAATGGTGCCCTGTCCTGCATTTTTCCTTCATTTTCCACTCCCACATCATACTGCAAACTTTGGTTTGTTGAACGCTCCCAGCCCTGAAGACTTGACCTTAATCCATCTCATTCCAGTAGCCTGAAATTCTCAGATTCAGTCCTCCTCATCCTCAAAACCTTTCCTGTTAATCAGTGCCATGCTCCACCTCCCCTCGTTTCCCTCTGACTAAAGCCCAAGACTCATGTTAAACTATTTGGAAAATTCTGATAAAATAAAAGTGCTGCATAAATATTAGACTTTAATCAATAGCCTTTATTAAATATTCAGGCAATAGTCTGGGAACTGAAACTGAAATTTACTAACATTCACTTTGCAGTAGGAAAGAAAGACCTTCGTTGATGTTGGTTTGGCTCGCCGAGCTGGTTTGTTGTTCCGCAGACGTTTCGTTACCGTGCTTGGTAACATCCTCA
>NC_063365.1:9914438-9914873 GCF_021869965.1 Rhincodon typus
GCTCGCTGTGATCGGGACACGGCCTTTGCTCGCTCCATTCCACTCCGGGACTCGGCCTATGCCCGCTCCATTCCGCTCCAGGTCTCGGCCAGTGCTTGCTGTGCTCCGGGACTCAGCCCATGCTCGCTCCGCTCCGGGACTCGGCCCGTGCTTACTCCGCTCCAGGACTCGGCGTGTTCTCGCTCCATTTCACTCCAGGACTTGGCCTGTGCTCGCTCCACTCCGGGACTCAGCCTGTGCTCACTCCGCTCCAGTCCAGGACCTGGCCTGTGCTCGCTCCTCTCCGGGACTCGGCCCATGCTCGGTCTGCTCCAGGACTCAGCCTGTACTTGCTCCATTTCGCTCCAGGACTTGGCCTGTGCTCGCTCTGCTCCAGTCCGGGACCTGGCCTGTGCTCGCTCCTCTGCGGGACTCGGCCCATGCTCACTCTGCTCC
>NC_063365.1:9914883-9921085 GCF_021869965.1 Rhincodon typus
CCTGTGCTCGCTCCTCTGCGGGACTCGGCCCATGCTCACTCTGCTCCAGGACTCGGCCTGTCCTCGCTACGCTCTGGGACATGGCCTGTGCTCGCTGTGATCCGGGACACAGCCTTTGCTCACTCCATTCCACTCCGGGACTCGGCCTATGCCTGCTCCATTCCGCTCCAGGACTCAGCCTGTGCTCGCTCCGCTCCGGGACTCGGCCAGTGCTCGCTGTGCTCCGGGACACGGCCTGTGCTCGCTCCATTCCACTCTGGGACTCGACCTGTGCTCGCTACGCTCCGGTTCACGGCCTGTGCTCGCTCTGCTCCGGGACTCAGCTGTGCTCGCTCCGCTCCAGGACTCGTCCTGTGCTCGCTCCACTCCGGGACACGGCCTGTGCTCGCTGTGCAACCACTGCGGGATTTGTCCTGTGCTCGCTCCATTCTGCTCCAGGACTCGGCCTGTGCTCGCTCCGCTCCGGGACTCGGCCTGTGCTCGCTGTGCTCTGGGAAATGGCCTGTGCTCGCTCCATTCCACTCCGGGACACGGCCTGTTCTCGCTCCACTCCGGGACTCACCCTGTGCTCGCTACGCTCTGGGTCTTGGTCCGTACTCACTCCGCTCCGGGACTCGCCCTGTGCTCGCTACGCTCCGGGACACGGCCTATGCTCGCTCCTCTCCGGGACTTGGCCCGTGCTCGCTCTGCTCCAGGACTCGGCCTGTTCTGGGTCCATTTCGCTCCAGGTCTTGGCCTGTGCTCGCTCCACTCCACTCCGGGACTCGGCCTGTGCTTGCTCCATTCCGCTCCAGGACTCGGCCTGTGCTTGCTCCATTCCGCTCCGAGACTCGGCCTGTGCTCGCTCCATTCTGCTCCGGGACTCGGCCTGTGCTCGCTCCATTCCGCTCCGGGACACGGCCTGTGCTTGCTCCATTCCGCTCCGGGACACGGCCTGTGCTTGCTCCATTCCGCTCCGGGACTCAGCCTGTGCTTGTTCCATTCTGCTCCGGGACTCGACCTGTGCTCGCTCCGCTCAGCAACTCAGCCTGTTCTCGCTGTGCTCCAGGACACGGCCTGGGCTCGCTCCAGGACACGGCCTGGGCTCGCTCCGTTCCACTCCAGGACTCGACCTGTGCTCGCTCCACTCCGGGACTCGACCTGTACTCGCTCCACTCCGGGACTCGGCCTGTGCTCGCTCCACTCCGGGATTCGGCCTGTGCTCGCTCCATTCCACTCCGGGACTCGGCCTGTGCTTGCTCCATTCCGCTCTGGGACACGGCCCGTGCTCGCCCCGCTCAGCGACATGGCATGTGCTCGCAGCATTCTGCTCAGGGACTCAGGTTGTGCTCGCTCCGCTCCGGGACACGGCCCGTGCTCGCTCTGCTCCGGGACTCGGCCTGTGCTTGCTCCATTCCGCTCCGGGACTCGGCCCGTGCTCGCTCCACTTCGCTGCGGAACATGGCCCGCCTGCTCAATCTCAGAAGGTCTCTGCTGAGTTTCAGATGGCTGCAGAGTTCCCAAGCGGAAAATGAGATGCTGATCTTCCATCTTGCACTGACCTGTGCTGGAACACTGCAGCAAGCCTAAGGCAGGGATGCTGGCCAGGGAACAGGGTGATGTGTTGAAGTAGCGGGCAGCTAGAAGCTGGAAGTCGGCAGAACATTGGTATTCTGTGAAACAGTTGCCTAGTCTGCGCTTCATTTCCCAATGTGGAGCAGTGGATGTATTTGATTTGATTGACTGAAGTGCAGTGAAAGCACCATTTCACCTGGAAAGTTTGTCCAGGGCCTTGGATGGTGAGGAGGGAGGATGCAAACAGGTAGGTGTTCTGCCTTCAGCGATTGCAGGGGAAGGTGCCGTAGGGCTGTATTGAGTGAAGGAAGAGTGGACCAGGGTGTTCCAGAGAGAATGGTCCCTGTGGAAGGCTAACAGGGGAGGGGAAGAGAATATGTGTCTGGTGGTGACATCCTGCTGGAGGTGGTAGAAATGGCGGCTAATGATCCTCTAGATGTGGGTGCTGGTAGGATGGTAGGTGAGGAAAATGAGGATCCTATCGCTGTTGTGGGAGGGAAGACAGAGGTAAGGGCTGAAGTGCGGAAGATGGATCAGACCCACTTGGGGGCCCTCTCGACGACAGTGCTGGGGAATCCTCAGCTGAGGAAGAACATGGATATTTCAGAGGCTCCATTGTCAATGATGGCACAGAACAGATGTGGCAGAGACAGATAAGCTGGGAGAATGGAGTAGAGTCTTTACAGGAAATAGGCTGTGAGGATTTATTCAAGGTAACTGTGGGAGTCAGTGGGTTTGTAGTGGGATATTGGTGGCCAACCTATCTCCAGAAATGGAAACAGAGATGTTGAGGAAGGGAAGGGAGGAGCCAGAGAAGGATCTGGTGAAGGTGAGAACATGTCGGATATTGGAAGCGAAATAGATAAACGTTTCCAATCCCGGATGAGAGAGGGAAGCAGCACTGACAATGTCATCAATATACTGGAGAAGAGGTGCGGGTGGGGAACCCAAGTAGGGCTGGAGTCAACTCCAAAATAAATTAACATGGTTTCTCTTTCCACAGATGTTTCCACACTTGCTGTGTCTCTACGGCAATTTCTGTTTTTATTTCAGATCACCAGAACTTTGCTTTGATAAGAAATGCGATTCTGCCTTTCATTTCCTTCAAGATCTGGGCTTGGGTTGGAAATGCAAAAGGAATACCAACCTTTGTTTTTCTTTATTCGTGGGATGTGGGTGTTGCTGGGAACACCAACATTTGTTGCCCAACTCTCATTGCTCTAGAACTGTTTGGCTTGCTCGACCATTTACAGGACAACCACATTACTGTGGGTCTAGAGTCACATGTAGACCAGCTAACAATGGCAGGTTTCCTTCAGTAGAGGGCATAAATGAACCAGATGGGTATTTACAATATAATAATGTCTTTCTGGTCACCAACAGGCTAGCTTTTAATTCCAGATTTTTATTGAATTCAAATTTCACCATCTGGGATCAGAACCCATGACCCCAGAATATTAGCCTTGGGTTTTGATTATTAGGGCAGTGATATTGTCATTCCACCAGCACCTGCTCTATATTTGCTGAGCTGATTATGCTGTTAATTATCCAATTAAAATGTATTGTGCTAATTGGCTCTTACAAGCTTGTACCTTCTATAGTTTAAGTCCTGGTTTGAAGTCAATAATTGCCAAGGGTGATGCAGAATTGGCAGATCTGAACTCACTAATTTTCTGATCAGTGAAAGGGGAAAACTGTTACACATACGATTGAAAACACATGACATTCAGCTTTCTGATCTAATCGCTGACATAATTTTAAATGGAATTGAAAGGGATTGAAATTGGTCTTGGAATCAATGCAAGAGGAACTTGGATAGATTGTAAAACTGGGTCTGATTCATTGTTGTCCATCTCACATGACTTTCTTAATTTCATATCCCAAAGCGAGTCCAGTCGAATATTCCAGACAGTAATCTCTCACCTTGTCTCTAAATGTTACATGGTTTCAAACCTGATTTTTTACAGAGCCAAAGTCGTCATAGGAAAGGAAGTCTGAAAATCTAAGAAGGCACATGGTCTGACATTGCCTCTGCTCTAGAAACATGAGCCAAGTGCACAGCAAATGGGTGGTTAGCAGAACCAGGCTTGTCATGTATGATGTACAGCTTATCATACGCCCACAGAAGAGCCCACTAAGTACAACAGGAGTTACAGGGATGAGGTAGGAAGCCTGACATAATGACAGCTTTGCCATTAATTGGATTGCTCTGCATAATTGGTCAATGCATGTAAACAGACAATCAAACATCTTTATATGATAGCAACAGCTAAACTTCCCTGTCACCTTCAGAATACCGACAGATGGTGCAGACGAGGGCTCTTAGGATAACACAGTATGGAAGAAAGCCATTCAGCTCATCACCTGTGTGCAGGCCCTTTCAAACTCTATTCCCTTATTCTTTCCACATATTAGTGCAGCATTTTCTCCTTCAAGTAGTTATCCCATTGATTTTAGGTGGCTGCTATTGTATCTGTTTCCAACATTTTATCAGGCAACAAATTCCAAATTCTAACCACTCACTCCATGAATAACCTTTTTGGTCATCCCAGTTCTGGTTCCCTTGCCAATTGCCTTAAAACCATGACCTCTGGTGCATTCACCGGAAATAGTTTTTCTAATGTGGTCTCCTTGACATTGGTGAGACCAATCACAGACTGTGTTTTGTGAACACCTCCACTCTGTCCGCAAGAATGACCCTGACTTTTTTACATTTCAGTAAATCATTTTGCGTTCTCACTAATGCTCCTGTCCTAGCATTGCTGTGAAGCCTGAGGAACAGCACCTAATTCCTCACTTAGCCACTTCACAGCCTTCAAAACTTAACACTGAGTTCAACAACTTCAGAGTATGAGCACACCCTTCCCCTGCCCCACTCCCTGCTCCACGATTCTCAGTTACATAGGTTTGCCCTTAGCAAAGCCAACCTATTTTCTACTGTTCACACATACCATTAACACATATCCTGCCTCTATGTCCATCCTCTACTACCATTAGCAATCCTTGTGTCTTTTTCTTTGGATACCCTCAATCTCTATTCTACTTGCACCTCCTCCCCGCTTTGGTAGTGGCACAAAACCCCAAATTTGTCTCCACACATTCAGCTAGATTTTTTTCTACAGTACTTTCTGTTTTTATATTCCATCCCTTCATGATTTAAGCCCATTTATGAAATCTCCTCGTAACCTTTTCGGCTCGAAGGAACAATCCCAGCTTGTTCAGTCGCTGCAAAGAATGATCTAAGTATCAAATGCACAATGGAATCATCTCAGGATTGAATTAGTGACTGAAATATTTTGATATTGTATTTGACCATTCCTTGCCACATGTGCTTTGTGTTTTGACAGCAAAGAGTTCATTTATTATTTTGCTTTTGCTTATTCAACTTACCATTCCTTGACTAGAAATGCACACAGCTGGTCACCATCTGCCCTACACCACTTTGAATTAATTTTCCAACTCTGCAGGAAAGTACTATTTGGCATCCTTCCTTAGGCTGAACCAATTTAACCCATTCAATACAATACAATATACAATATGCAATATCCTTTTATCGTCACATGTACTCCATTGTAGGAGTTCAGTGAAAAACTTTTACAATTCTGCCTTCTTATGGCGACATCTTTGGGACAAGTACCTCGGTACAATTCATAGATATAGTAGAGGAATAAAAGTAGTTGCTTAATTAAAGAGTTAGAAATAAATTAAAAAGAGGAAAACATTAAGGGGTTAACATTAGAACATGGAACATAAAACAGTACAGCACAGTACAGGCCCTTCGGCCCATGATGTTGGGCCGAACTTTTACCCAAATCCTAAGGTCTATCTAACCTCCACCCCTACCTTATACTATCATTCATATGCCTATCTAATAGCTGCTTAAATGCCCCTAATGAGGCTGACTCCATACCCTCTCTGGCAATGCATTCCATGCCCCTACCACTCTCTGAGTAAAGAACCTACCTCTGACATCTCCCCTGTATCTACCTCCATTCACTTTAAAACTATGCCCCCTCGTAATAGCTACCTCCACCCTCGGAAAAAGTCTCTGGCTGTCCACTCTATCTATACCTCTGATCATTTTGTACACCTGTGTACAACCATTACAGTGTTCTAAGGTAAGTTCTAAGGTAAGATAAGTTCATGTTGCAGCTGTACAAAGCTCTGGTGCAGCCGCACTTGGAGTATTGCGTACAGTTCTGGTCACCGCATTATAGGAAGGATGTGGAAGCATTGGAAAGGGTGCAGAGGAGATTTACCAGGATGTTGCCTGGTATGGAGGGAAGGTCTTATGAGGAAAGGCTGAGGGACTTGAGGCTGTTTTCGTTAGAGAGAAGAAGGTTAAGAGGTGACTTAATAGAGACATACAAGATGATCAGAGGATTAGATAGGGTGGACAGTGGGAGCCTTTTTCCTCAGATGGTGATGGCTAGCATGAGGGGACATAGCTTTAAAGTGAGGGGTGATAGAGATAGGACAGATGTCAGAGGTAGGTTCTTTACGCAGAGAGTAGTAAGGGCATGGAATGCCCTGCCTGCAAAAGTAGTAGACTCGCCAACTTTAAGGGCATTTAAATGGTCATTGGATAAACATATGGATGATAATGGAATAGTGTAGGTTAGATAGGCTTCAGATTGGTTTCACAGGT
>NC_063365.1:9921585-9929716 GCF_021869965.1 Rhincodon typus
TGAGGTGCAATTTCTTCACTCAGAGGGTTGTGAATCTGAAGACTGTTGAAGCTGTGTCATTAAGTAATTCGAGATAGAAAGATAGACAGATAGACAGTGTGGGTTTCCTCCATGTACTCCAGTTTCCTCTTACAGTCCAAAGATTTGCAGGTTACATGGATTGGCCAAGCTAAATTGTGTCTGGTGATGTGCAGTCTAGGTAGATTAGCTATGGGAAATGCAGGGTTACAGGGACGGGGTGGGTCTGGGTGGGATATTCTTCAGATGGTTGGTGAGGGCCAAATGTCCTGCTTCCACACTGGTGGGGATTCTGTGATTCTATGCATTTTAATCAGTAAGAGAATCAAGAGATATGGGGTAAAGGCAGGAAAGTGGAGTTGAGAATGATCTCATTTGAATGGTGTTTGCTCCTGTGGTCTTATGTTCATCCAAATTTGCAAGAGCAGTTACCAATAGGAACAGAAAACGCTGGAAGCAGTCAACAGGTTTGTCAGTGTCTGCAGAGACAGAAACACAGTTAATGATGGATGTGACTTAAAGTTGCTCAAAACCCCTTCACTCGCATGCAGTTCAGGTCAGTCAATTGCATGTCAGGTTAATGACCTTCCATTGGAACTCTGATCAACCTGAAACTTTAATTCTGTTTCTCCCTCTCTCCCGCAGATGTTGCCTGACCCACTAAGTATTTCCAGCGTTTTCTATTTTTGCTTTTGTGTTTGAACCAATGCCAAATGGTCCTGACCATAAAAATGCATTTTCTATAACACGGCACACAGGCATGCCAACAGTATCGCTGTGTCATTTTGAAAGGGTCATGCAACAAGACTGGACAGGGACTGAGCAAGAGGATGTGGTACATGTTCTAAATGAAAGCACTTCTTTAAAACAGAGAGTCACCAACAGAACATATGTTGCCCAAGAGGTTGTGCTTTAGCAAGAATGTTGCAGTGAAGGGGTTAGCCTGATAGCTGCTTGATGGACAATATAGAATAGAATGATTTAATTCAAACAACAACACCCTCTTTTGTTCAGTGATTGTCTCATCTCAATTCCATGATGGGTGAGGGCAAAAAAGTTCACTTTCATTAGTACTGTCAGCACTCCCCTTCTTAAGAATAACAAATGAATGCAGACTGTAGCCTTAAACGGGCAAATGCCTGACACAATTTCACTAAAGTCTGATAAAATTTTGTCATTATTTCTTACATTGTTTTGCTACTCCGGTTTAAATGAAACACTCAGGACTGTCAGATAATTGAATCATACGTGGTCTGTCATAGACTGATAATCTTCACATAAGAAATTTCATTTCTCTGAATGATGATTGATCATGCTGACTGGCAGGAGATTATGACAAATTATCCAGGCGGAGACAATAAATTAATCAAACCCTAGGCAGTGGATTCACAGAAAGCAGATGCTGCTCTGCGCTGGCTTATTTCCTCTTACTGACACAGGATGACCCTTCAGTACTCACTGCGTGGCTCTGGGTTTTTCCAGTCCCAATCTGTGAGGTTATCTTTCAGGGCACTGCCCTCTAACCCAGGGCATGCATGGACAGGCAGCATCCTGTCCAGGGCTGACCCCTGGCGTCTGGCCATGCAACATAGAGGTCAAGAGCAGAGGAGACCTTGGATATTTACTGAGGTTACAGATACAATGGGCGAAAATGCAGCAAACACTGAGCCTTTAAGTTATTGGAAGTGTGACCTGGGGATAACAAAGGAAACTGATCGCAAGTAAAACCAGTCCCCAAGGCCAAGCAAGTGCTTCGCTACAGTAAGTCACTCAGTCCTACAGTAATGAAACAACACAATGTCATTAATTAGCAGTGAATTTGCTTATTGACAGCACCATTACACAAATGATTCAGTCAATGGTACCACTAATTATTTACTATGGACCATAAGGCATTTGTAGTGTCAACAGTATTTTCAGGAGATAGGTTTCTATAAAGGCTATTATGGCTTTTCCATGGTAAATGCAAAGCAGTCACTCATCATAACATAATTAACCTACCTGACAGATATTAAAGTATATCTGAGACACCGGCAATTACAGTCAGAAATTTCCCTGTAGTGTTATGTGCTGACCATTACTAGCACAATACAGATCTGTAAGTATAAAAGCACTGCAATTACTCCATTACGACCTATATGATCGATTACCAGTATTCTGAGTAACTAGCTTCAACAATAAAAAGTCTGGTACCAAATCACAAAGCTGCATATGCAAACCGACAGTGGTTTAAACCGTCACTTCTTGGTCAAAACATTGATCAAAGCTTTAATGAAGGACCCTCTGTTCCCGTCCCAACCATTGATATGAGCTGGTAAGCCGGGCAATAATTATTGCCACAATAATGTTTAGTCAAATAGTGGGAGCTCTTGTGCAACAATGGCAGTGTCCCTACCTCTGAGCCAGGAGGCCTGGTTTTAAGTCCCACCTGTTCCAAATAGGTGTAATAACATCTCTGAACAGATTGATTCAAAAAGGACCTTAATCTAACAGTGATGTATTCATCTATGGCTTCTTTCTAGAGCTATTCTCCTAAATAAGGATGTCTGGATTTGAGAACTTTTGAGAATAGAATGTGTGTCTTTGAACTGAATTAGAAAGAAAGGATTTGCATTTATAGAGACCCCTTCACATAATGCCTTGCAGCCATGTCAGTATGTTTTGAAGATCAGACTCTGTTATAAATAGGACACACAGCGCTAACTTTCCAGTGAACTCTCATAAACAGTATTGTGACAATGATCAGATAATCTGTCTTCAGTGACGATAGTTGAAGAATAGATATTAGCCACATGGCAGTGAGAACACTCCCAGTCTTCTTTGAACAGCGCTATAAGATAATTTCCATTCACCTGAGAGACCTCTGTTGAACACCTCATCCAAAATGCGGTATCTCTGACTAGTGCAGCTCTCCCTCAGTGCTGTACTGGAGTGTGAGCCTAGTTTTAGTGTTCAAATGTCAGAGGTAGATGTGAATAACACCGCTTCCTGCACCCCCCACCCCCCAACCTTTTGATACTGTGGTAAGAGTGCTACAGGATGACATCTAATTGGTGTTGAGGCAATATTTATGTCAATGATTTTATACACCAGTCTTATATTTCAAGTTCCATATTCCTTATTTGAAATGCTGAGTGTGATGATGTATAGAAGCAGTTTGGATATTGGGATATTTTTGACAATGAGTATATCCTGTTACTATTCCTCAACAGGAGGCTGATGTGGCTCAAGTCTTTCTGACTTCCAATGGTCATGAGGTAAAATGCATTGTGTTCATCTCATTATTATAGGAAGTTGGATGCATTTTCTTCCATGGTTAGGGTGACATAAATATCAACATGTGGGCTTTCTGGATCTGTCAGAACAGTGTATTGGCATTCATTTACATTTAGGCATACTGCAAACTTGATATCAAAGTAAATGGTTTCTGGAGGTGGATAGTGCTTTTCTTCCGTTTATGTTTTCTCGTCAGCAAAATCAGCACAGAAACTGGTGTAAATGTTGGTGTAGTTTTGATTAGATACATTCTCAGAAGTTGTCAAAAATTGAACTGATCTTCCTTGACTCTCTGCCCACTTGAAAATTCAAAACTCTTCTCCTTGTTTTTAAATCTCTCTATAGCCTTTCTTTCTTTTCCCTATAATTGGGTACATCCTACAACCTTAACTCAGAATACTTACAATTTTCATCACACCACTATTGACCACACCCTCAGTTGCAAGACATTAAACTCTGGAAGCCCTTGTCTAAATCTTTCTGTCTCTCTCTATCTTCCTTTATGGGAGCCTTAAAACCACATCTTGGGCCATGCTTCTGGTCTTCTGAGCTGACAGATCAAATTTTACCTGTTAAGGTTCTTGTGGAGCATTTCAACATGTTCGATATTTTAAAGACACCATTTTGTGCAAACTGGTTAGACACACAATAAATCAAGGGAAAAAGGTTGGCATTGGGATATGGACAAGGCATAGAGACAGACTAAACTCGTTCATTATCATTGCCTTCTCTCTGCAAATGTATGGTTTATGTTTGAAAAGGCTGCGATGTGTTTCGCGAACCCTTGTTTGCGAAGGCAAATTTAAAAATTATGCTCAGCAAACTCTCATTTTTTAAATCGGGACTGTTGTTCACTCACACATGCAAACTCAGAGTGATATTGATCAAGTTCACCAACACAGACACAAGAAAGATACAGGAAAGAGGGGAGCTTTACATTAATTAAAACCAAAAAGTAAAGTTAAGAATTCATGTGAATATTAGAATCTAGTGAATGGGATTTCCTATTCACAGGGGTTAATGTCCAGATGAGTCCATATGGATGATAACAGGATTGGTAAAATTCCTTTAAAGTTGGAGGTAATGGAGAAAGATGACATTTGTAGACAGAAGCCAGATTGTTTTTCAGGAGAATACAAGAATCTTTCTGGAAATAGGCTTCGAGAAGGCTTCCTTTGCTTGTATTATAACTGCATGGGTGTCAAAAGCAGATTGTTTCAAAAGTTCAGAACTGTATAATTAAAACTCTCCAAAATGCACAGGAGCTTTGTTCATGCGAAGCTGGCTGTTGTTGAGTCATTTGAGGTTGATGAGGGAGCTTCTAATCTTCTGGGAAAATCCACTCAGGTGTAGTAAAGGATCTATCACATTAGGTGCTTCTGTCGCCTCTGCAGGAATAATGAGTCTTAATATGTCTCTTGTGTTATCAGTCCAGGCTTGGAAAGAGAGTCTCCAGCCCTCTTTGTTTCAATGTTTTGCAAAGTGTCCCTACAGTCAATAGGAGCAATATTGCACAGAGGTGATTTGACTGAGTTACATTCTTCTGCAATCTGCTGTTAGAAGTATCCACAATTGAAAACCACACGACCTTTAAAAAATTCACAAAGTCTATTTTGAAACAAAAGAGAAAGAACTTTTTTTTTCAACATTTTGCAGTATCTTTCCTGTCCCATCGGCATGGCATGAAATATTAAAGAAAAATGAAATGGATTCAGCTAGATTAGTGTCAGCCCCACAAGGAGCCCTCCAAATTGCCTTGATAACTAGCATAAAATAAACTCCCAGTTCAGGAAATGAATAGCCCATGGACTCAGTGTGAATTGGAACTTTGGTAGAGTAAAGAGAATTCAAAGGGTTGTGGCTCGTTTTGTGGAGGATGGGGATGTGGGTGGCTGGACGTAGCTCTTCAATTGTGGCTTCATTCCAAATTACTCAGGCCTTTCGGAGATAAGATTTTGGCTGTCTCAAACTCATTACTTCCCATGTATTTAGTTCACTAACTATGCAAGAAACCAGTGTGCAGTGTGTGGTATCTTAACGCATTTTGGAAACTGTGTAAACTTTGAATGTTGACAGGGCTTCATGATAGGTCTATGTTCTTTATCATGTTAACCACTTTCTGGAGGGACAAACCCCTTTTTTGGGGGGTTTGGGGGTTTTGGTGTCCATCTGGTCAGACAAATCATACTGTGCTCCAGTTCATCAAGAGGCTCATGATGGGCTCAGTGGTTAACACAGCTGTCTCACAGCGCCAGGACCCAGGTTTGATTCCATGCTTCGGCGACTGTCTCTATGGAGTTTACACATTCTCCCTGTGTCTGCGTGGGTTTCCTCTGGGTGCTCCGGTTTCCTCCCACAGTCCAAAGACATGCATGTTAGGTGGCTTGGCCATTTTAAATTGCCTATAGTGTCCAGGGACATGTAGGTTAGGTGGATTAACCATGGGGAATGTAAGGTTACAGGAATAGAGTAATGGGTGTGTCTAGGTGGGATGTTCTTCAGAGAGTTGGTGTGGACTCGATGGGCCGAATGGCCTGCTTCCACACTATAGGGGTTTGATGATATCTGACAATGAAGGCTCAAACAAAAAACAGACTGATAAGTTGTTGAACATACAGTTACCACAGGTTTACCTCCCAATTTTCCCCTCTTACAGAGAAAGCATATAATAATTCAGGGAGGGCATGTAAACCAGGATTGGCAAAAACAAAGACAAAATAATCCATATCACATCAAAGAAGATCATTCCAGCATCTCCTATAATGCACAGGAGGTGAATTGTATGGAAGTACAAAAACAACTTGCATCTCAGATCTTGACTGATAAGTAATTGAAGTGATCTTTATTGTGAAAGTAGGTTACAGGGAGCAAACCGTTCAGTGCATCATATGAATGGATTTTAAAGTTGCGTGGTGGGACAATTGAGCTGTCTGGGGCTGGGGGAGAGGCCAGAGGCACTTCCATGCTCTGTTCATGGACTCGAGCACATGAAGGTCAAGGAGAGATGTACAGAAGGAGCAAAATGATTGCATATTCATAAGGGAACATACTTGATGTGACATCCATTCATTTACATTGTGTGCATGCTTGCGATCTTTCTTTTCCTATTCTTCTATGTCCCATTCTTCCAGGCCATTCAACACATTGCCAGCTGCAGTGGCTGTAAGGGAGCCTATTATTTCATAAGATCCATACAGCGCAGGAAGCGGGCCATTCGGTCCATACCAACCCTCCGAAGAGCATCCCACTCAGACCCACTGCATCCCTGTACCTAATCTACCTAGCCTGCACATCCTGGACATGATAGACAATTCATGTAACCTGAACATCTTTGGACTGTGGGAGGAAACCAGAGCACCCGGAGGGAACCTACACAGACACGGGGAGAACATTCAAATTCCATGTGGACAATTGCTGAGACCGGAGTCGAACCTGTGTCCCTGGTGCTGTGATGCAGCAGTGTTAACCACTGAGCTACAGTGCCTCCCTAAGTGACTTGATATTACATCAAGTGGGTTCCTTCGTGAAACTGCAGTCCTCCTTGTCCTTGCACTGAGAAGGTAATCAGCTTGGCCCAAACTCTGTATAAGAAATAAAACTGATGGACTAATGACACTACCTTCTTGATACCAATTTCCTTGAGAATAGTTGATCAAAGGTGGAAGAGTTAGAGCCAGCAGCCAGAGCATTATGGATGTGCTGATGGTAAAAACACTACTGTACAGCTGATCTTACAATCTACTTTACTGACGACAAGTTTTTGACTTCAGGACCACATTCATGGGAAATTAGAAAAATCCTCATCAATGATTTTCATCATGCACTTGTGAAGGTTAAAACTTTGGACGATTCATAAAAATCAAGCTCTAGAGTACAAGCAATGCAACACTCTAAAATCAATCACATGACTATAACAGGTTATAATTCTATGGAACAATGTAGCTTCCGCTTGTTGTCATCATATTAATGCTATCTTTGTCTCACTTTGCCTGTTACTCACTCTACCAAGCTGTTTGATTTACCGACATGCTTCACTAAAATTTTGCTATTGTTTAGAGTTGGTCTTTTGCCACCTCTCTCTCAGTCCTTCAGATATTATGTGAACCATTTGCAAATTTTTATATCCTTAGTGTGTCTGCTGTCAGTTCTTCATCTAAAAATAGATGTTCCTCAACAAATTCTTGCTTAAAGCAGACATTGTACCATTAAAGTAGTCATTCTGTTGAATGCTTCAACTAAGACGACATGCAGGATACCTACAGGGTTTATTACAAGAGACATAGCACGACATAACCTTTCCTTCTTAGCACTGGATACAGAACTACACATTCAACTGTATTCATCCAGAGGCTGTGTAATGAGTTCATACATAACTGAATTAATGGCACAAAACAGAATCATTCTGAGGTCATTTTCTTGAATGTTTACTGCTTAAAACCAAATATCTGCTTCTGATCTAAATTCAGATACTGGATTCTTCACTGAATTCAAACTGTAAATGGATCAGTACAAAGCAAACAAATTAAGTTAAAATACCAATTAAACACTAATTAAGGGGTACAGCTGATGACAATAGCACACTGCCATAGCCCACATTGTTTCTGTGCACTGAAGATATATATCTGTAGCAGGTTTTAATTCTTCCAGTCTATTAAACAAGTACTTAGTTAAAAATCTGTCAGACGCTTTCAGCTACTTAAGGGACTGCAGTGATTTATAGAACTATTAGGATTCATTATCATTGACTGTGATGCTATCACAGGCTACTTTTAGAGTTGGTAAGCAATATTTGAATTTTTAAAATAAGCTATGGTATAACTATAGGTGCAGAAATTTG
>NC_063365.1:9929726-9941136 GCF_021869965.1 Rhincodon typus
GCTATGGTATAACTATAGGTGCAGAAATTTGGTACACACACCCTGAAAATGTTAGATTGCATTCATGTTTGCTGGTTCAAGACAGAGAAAAAAAAGGAGGAAAAAACAAAATAAACTATTCGAAAGAAGAAAAATGCATTTAATGTCAGTGTTGATTATTATGGCCACAGTCAATAGGGAGCAGAAGTGAACAAAATTCTGCAAAGTACACTTTGCTGGTGTATAATAATTGGATTCTTGTGTATAAAGAGGGAACTGCATTGACATGGTGACTTTCATGATTTCAAAACACCCTAACTGCTGTACAGCCAATAGACCACTTTTGGAAGTGTGGTCATTGTTGAAACATAAGGAAATAAAAGTCCTAATATTTTGACTGATTTGGTACACTTTCTATAAGGCTGTAGGTGTCAATTTTGAGAGCTAGAGTCACTTAGTTAAAATAAAAGCACTTCAGCCTCACCCTGAATCATGTTCTTGTATTGCAGTTTTCACTCCCAACTGCGCTTGAGATAAGATGGCAGGGTACATCATCAGTGACATTTCGACAGCCTGGAAAACTAACTTTGGTGAGTGGTATTGGGATACACTGGCTCATTAAATCAATATCTACTGGATTCTAACTGTGTCAGCAATGCTTTATGAGTTTCTAATTTTGGGTTAGTTGGTGTATGTCAGTGCCAAGCCTATTTAGGGAGATGGCTGGTCCCAGTTTGGATCCTGAATCATTTACACATCTCCACAGAACATGGCTGGACACAAACCCACTTTGGAATATTGAACTTCAAGTTGAAAGAAAAAAATATTATGTGATCCTAATCAGCCCTGTAGTCTTTTATCCATAATGCACTCAACTTAACAAATCTGTATTCCCAGAGAGCTGTACAATTGCAATTGGCCCTGGTCTGCTCAACTATTCTATCTGAGATCCACAGGCGTCCTGTGATAAGACAATATTGTATTTAAAAAATCTTTAAACATAATACTTTGCTCAAGCCAGCAGTAAATTTATATTTTCAGGCACAATTTACAGAGTTGCCTAGTGTTTGAGGCTGTGTAAATAGACTGTGTGACTATATAAAAGGTTCAGGAAATATTTGTGTATATCAAACACAGCCAAAGATTTTGGAAGCCTAGGAAAGGGAAAACATTATTGGTGTGGGCACTAATTATATGAATTTACATTGTAGCACCAGTAATAAAAACAGGAACCACCAGAGAAACTCAGCAGATCTGGCAGAATCTGCAGAGAGAGAAATAGAGTTAACATCTCAATTCCAAAATGACTCTTCTTCAGAAGTGGAGAGGGGCTGGAAAATGTCTCAAAGGTCAATAAATATGATTAATTGCAAAAGAGCTTACCTTCGAGTACACAAAGCTTAACGGGACGATTTGGATTTGGAATTGTCCTCATTGGTGAGGCAGGCTATGGATCAGTATGGCAAAGCTCCATACAGCAACAGCCAATCATAGTGCTTCTCTTTGAGCTGAGAACATTCTCCCATTAGTGTTCTGTGACCTCCAGACATTCCAGTAGTTATACCTCTTCAGGAAAGGGACATAGCAGTTTTCTGTCATTTTATACAGGCTAAAGGATTGTGAATGTGCAGACACATGTGATATTCTTTGGAGCTGGAGTGCTGTGGACATAATCTATCTCTATCATTGCACCTATATCATATCAGAGGTGCGTTAGGAACCATTACTTGATGCAATGTGAGAGTAGTTGCCAGCCCATCGACTGGAGCCTACAGATTGCCTACACAGATGCTGGACGCTCTACCTGTGTCAGTCAATGGCGGTGTAGGGCTCTTGCTCATCCACAATGATCTATGTTGTTCTAGTTTGACATCATCCCTGGTTTGACAGGTCTATGGAGCTCGCCATGCTGAAAAAAAAACACTGAAAATGAAGTTCTTTATTCTCTTCCTACTCAGATGCTGTGTTCTGGTCTGAAACAGGAAATCATATTGGAAAATATTTGGCAAGCAAATATATTACACGGTAGGAGTTACTCCTGGCAGGGAGCATCTGGTCTGTGATGTCCTGGAGGTGATGGGTCATGCTTGAGGCTGACTGCATTTCACAGTTCAGGGACTCCACATTCTGCAGAGGGATAGCCTTCTCTGCCTCAATCTGTATCAGCTCCTGGTTACCTCTCCTGCCACACAGATTTGGCCACCCTTGGTGGAGGGCTATTTCATTCAGATTCACCAAAGGACAGGAGGATTCTGTAGTGAATAATTACTCAATCTCAGCCCGTAGAGCACATCTGGATAGCCCTGTATTGAAACAGTGCATCAGGCTCTGCAGCTGTTTCTTCTGAGGGTGCTAGCTCTCTGGCCTCTGTTGTCCTTCTATCAAATAAGAGAGTATAACCAGGGTAGGACCCCTCCCCCAGTTATACTCTTTTCCACCCTCTTCTGTGGGGCAGGAAATATAGAATAGATTCGAGAACAGCTTTTTCCAGCTGTTATTAGACTTCTGAATGGACCTCTCAAATTTTAAATTTAATGTTGATCTGACTCTTTGTGCACCTTCTCTGCAGCCGTAACATTGCATTCCTCATTCTGTTCTATTACCCAAATGCACTTTGTATATATGATCTGCCTGTACTGCACACAAAGCAAAACTTTTCACTGTAACAAGGTATATGTGACAATAATATATCTAAACAAATATATTTGTGGCACTGGTAAAGTACACAGTTCTGTACACCATGTGCCATGTGCACAGCATAGTCTCAGCATTTCTACACAAGTCTGCCTTTAATTCATAACACCTTTGAAAAACCAAATGAGAGACTGGGGCACATTCCCTGTTTGCACCAGGGGCCTCCCATGCCCTCTTGGTTCGGCTCAACCCAAGAGCAATATCATTGATATCCAACTGCACACAGCTATTCCAGATAAAACACGTCAGCAACTTGTACTTCGCTCTTTTGGCTGCCATGCCCTTCTGGAGGCGGGTTGCACAAGAATTATAATCAATGGTCTTGTACTCTACGCAGACTGCAACAATGAATAATCAGCCTTGTCAGCCAGCAATATGATTTGTGTTAAAGTATGGACCACCAGGGCTGCACATGTACCCATGGAGTCCTATTCCTTCCATTTGCCAACACCCAGCTGGATCCCACTGAACAAAACATGCTGTTGGAATTGTGGTACTGGGACTTGAAATTTTTTTAACAAAGCCAAAACACTGCAGATGCTGGAAATCTGAAACAAACTAAGACAATGCGAGGGAAACTCAGCAAGTCTTTGGAAAAAGATGTAGAGTTCAAGAGTAAATAACCTTGACAATCCATCTGAATCCAAATTACTGTTTTCTTCAGACTGACTTCTTCAGACTTGAATTTTTTTAACTGTTTTGCCGAGTGGACGTTCTCTTGAATGCTTTGCAATTCTGCCCATTATCTCTGCAAGAGAAAATATAGGAATTACATTGTTGCAACCAACCAGCTATTAAAAAAAGCTTTTTGAAGCTCCTATTTCCCCAATGAAACCTCCAAAGGTCAAGTGGAAATGATTTCATGTTCATGCGGTCAGATTTTAAAACCCATGTTCAAAAGCATGTGAACTAACCAATCAATGAGCAGTACAAGTTGCTGTTTCCAATCAGAATGACGGCTGGTTGGAATTCCAGATGTGAACTTTTTTGTGGAGGAGGGTAAGTTTGCAAAATATAAGTGTCCCTCAGCTTCAGCCAGTGTCATTGTTCTGGGGCTTCAGGTCAGAGGAAAAATTAATTTTCTTACAAATCCAGCCTTTCTTGTATCTTGGTGGGCTGAGGTAAATGTGGGGAAGGTTGTATAACCTTTGAGACCTAGAAGGGCCTTTTGTAACAAATGGTTACCCTTACCAATATATTTCCAAATTTTCTTTGTTTAACTGGTTTTGGATTCCCCATTTGCCATGGTGGGTTTGAAATCATTTTTCCAGATCGTTCCTACGGGCCTTTAGATGACTAAGTGAGTAATATTTTTGAATTCTTTCATGTGATGGGGGTATCACTGGCAAATTTAGAATTTGATGCCCACCCCTTGAACCGAATGACTTGCTGGGCCATTTCAGAGGGTAGTTAACAGTCAACCACATTGCTGTGGGCGTGGAATCACATGTAAACCAGGTTAAGGACATTTGTGAGCCAGATGAACTTTTACAACAATTAATGGTCATTTCAAGGTCATTAAGACTAGTTTTCCTTTAACATTCTAGACTCATTAATATAATTTAAATTCCATTAGCTGTTGTGACGGTTTTGGAATCTTTGTCTGTAGAGCATGAGCCTGGATCTGTGGATTATTAAAAACCAAAAGAACTGCGGATGCTGCAAATCAGGAACAAAAACAAAGTTGCTGAAAAGCTCAGCAGGTCTGGCAGCATCTGTGGAGGAGGAAACAGAGTTAACGTTCTGAGGAAGGGTCACCGAACCTGAAGCGTTAACTCTGTTTTCTCCTCCACAGATGTTGCCAGACCTGCTGAGCTTTTCCAGGAACTTTGTTCTTGTCTCTGGATTATTAACCCAGTGACATTAACACTTTGTCACTATGTTTCTCCACAATATACCTGTACTCCAATAGTGATACCAATAGTCAATAGAGTCATAGAGTTGTACAGACCCTTCAGCCCAACTTGTCCATGCTGACCAGATATCCTATATAAATCTAGGTTCATTTACCAGCATTTGGCCCATGTCCCTCCAATCCCTTCCTATCCTTGTATTCATCTAGATGCCTTTTAAATGAAATTGCACCAGCCTCCACCACTTCCTCTGGCAGCTCATTCCATACACACACCACCTCTGCATGAAAAAGTTGCCCCTTAAGTCCCTTTTAAATCTTTCCCCTCTCACCTTAAACCTACGCCCTCTAGTTTTGGACTCACCTACCCTGGGGAAAAGAGTCTTGGCTGTTCGTCCTATCCATGGCTCTCATGATTTTAAAAACCTCAACAAGGTCATCCCTAAGCCTCTGACACTCCAGGGCAAGTAGTCCCAGCCTGTTTTTCTCTCCCCACAGCTCAACTCTTCCAATCCCAGCAACATCCTTGTAAATCTTTTCTGAACCCTTTCAAGCTTCACAACATCTTTCCTATAGTAGGGAGAAATGTAAGGATATTGTTGATTGGATGCTCTCAGGAGTTATTAATCTCACAGACTGGCATATAACAAATTCCAACGGGAGTTGGAGAAAATGGGAAAGAAAAGTTAGTGTGTTTGATCACAACCATTGGCGCTCTAAACCAAGTTACTGTTGGAGGCAAACCTTGTAGTTCATCTTGTACTCAGTAAGATCCTAAATGCAGAAGCATTTGACTCATTGCTATCCCTTGCTCACCTTTAAATCTCACTCCAGAATATAAACAGATAATCCAACCTGACACTGAGGAGTGCAACCCTGTTCCACATGCTGTCCTCTTGTAGAAAATCTTCAAATTCTAGTTGCTCTGGCAGGTCAATGCAATTGGTACCATTGAAGAAGAATTGGGCAGGCTTCCCCAAGCAGCAGTTGTCCTCAAAACAACATCACTAAAAAAGAGAGAATGCTGGAGAATTCACAGGAAAGTCAAACTGGAATCGAAATGCTAACTCTGTTTCTCACTCTGCAGATGCTACCAGACCTGATGAGTTTCTCTGGAATTCCCTGTTGGTTGCGGATTTCCAGCATCACAGTAGAATGCTTTCGTTCACCAAACAGTAGGTTGTCCAGAAATAATATTTTTGTTGGGAACAAAAGCAGAAGGAGCTGGAAAACCTCAGCTGGCCTGGCAGCATCTGTGAAGAAAGAAATCAGTTAACATTTCGGGTCCAGTGACCCTTCTTCAGAACTAACGGTAGCTGGGAAAGCGTTGGTTTATGTGCAAAAAATAGGGAGGGGACTGGAGTAGCGAGTAAACGATAGGATAGAGCCCGAGGAGAGAGAAGAGCAGTTGGATAGACAAAGGGATGGTGGCTCAGTGGTTAACACTACTGCCTCACAGTGCCAGGGACCTGGGTTTGATTCCACCCTCAGGTGACTGTCTGTGTGGAGTTTGCACATTCTCCCTGTGTCTGCATGGGTTTCCTCTGAGTGCTCCGGTTTCCTCCCACAGTCCAAAGATGTGCAGACTAGGTGAATTGGCCATGCTAAATTGCCTGTAGTTGTCAGGGATATGTAGATTAGGTGGGTTACAAGGGAATTTGTCTGGGTGGGATGTTCAGTGGGTTGGTGTGGACCTGCTGGGCCAAAGGGCCTGTTTCCACTCTGTAAGGATTCTATGAGTTGATAACAATGTGGCTAGGAGGGTGAATAGATATTAATGGGGGCTGTTGGTGACTAACAATAGGTAGTGTGTAATAGCAGGCTATGTGATAACAAGGCCTGGTGTGTGGGGTGGGGGCCTAGGAAATGGGAGAGCTCAGGCCCCAAAATTATTGAACTTGATATTGAGCCTGGAGGGCTGCAGGGTCCCCAAGCAGAAAATGAGGTGTTGTTCTTCCAGCTTCAGTTGAGCTTTGCTGGAAAACTGCAGCAAGCCAGAGACAGAGATTTTGGCCAGGGAGCAGGGTGGTGCATTGAAGTGGCAGGCAACTGGAAGCTCAGGGTCTTTTCTGCAAGCAGAACGTAGATGTTCTGTGAAGCGGTCACCAAGTCTACGCTTCGTTTCCCCAATGTAGAGGAGACCACATTGTGAGCAGCAAATGCAGTCGACTAGATTCTGGGAAGTGCAGGTGAAGTGTTGCTTCATCTGGAAGGTATGTTTGGGCCCTTGGGTACTGGGGAGGGAGGAGGTAAATGGGCAGGTGTTGCACCTTTGCCAGTTACAGGGGAAGGTGCCGTAGGGCTGTGGGGAGGTGTTGGGGGTGAAGGAAGTATGGACCAGGGTATCCTGGACAGAACGGTCCCTGCGGCAGGTGGAAAAGGGAGGGGAGGGGAATATGTGTCTGATGGTGGCATCTCGCTGGAGGTAGCAGAAATGAAGTCTGGTGATTTCTGGATGTGGATGCTGGTGAGATGATAGGTAAGGACAAGGCGAACCCTATCACTGTTGCGGGAGGGAAGAGAAGGGGTGAAGGTGGGAGTACGGGAGATGCGTCAGACCCGGTTGAGGGCCCTGTTGACAACGGAGCTGGGGAATCCTCAGTTGATGAAGAAGATGGACATTTCGGGGGCTCACTTTTCGAAGTTGGCCTCATCTGAACATATACGATGGAGATGGAGGAACTGAGAGAATGGGATGGAGTCTTTACAGGAAGCAGGGTGTGAGGATGTATAATCCAGGTAGCTGTGGGAGTTGGTGGGTTTATGCAGTCCTTTACTGTCCTTACCTATCATCCCACCAGCATCCACATCCAGAAGATCATCAGGCGCCATTTCCACCACCTCCAGCAATATGCCACCACTGGATACATATTCCCCTCTCGCCCTTGTCTGCCTTCCGCAGGGACCGTTCCCTCGGGACACCCTGGTCCGCTCTTCCTTCACCCCCAACACATCCCCACAGCCCTACGGCACCTTCCCCTGCAACAAGCAAAGATGCAACACCTGCCCATTTACCTCCTCCCTCCCCACTATCCAAGGGCCTAAACATACCTTCCTTTGTGTATCCAACTGCTCTTCTCTCTGTTTGGGCTCTATCCTATCATTTACTCCCTACCCCATCCCCCATTCTGCATATAAACCAACGCTTTCCCAGCTACCATCAGTTCTGAGGAAGGGTCACCGGACCTGAAACATTAACTCTGATTTTTTTCTTCACAGATGCTGTCAGACCTGATGCACTTTTCCAGCTAGTTCTGTTTTTGTTCCTGATTTACAGCATCCACAGTTCTTTCTGTTTTAATATTTTTGTTGTTTGATCTTGCTGTGTAGAATTAAGTGCCTTCTTTCCCTTACTACACTTTAAAAATACTTCATTGGCTGCAAGTTGTAGCAAAGTGTCCTAAGATTTTGAAAGCGCTATTTAAATGCACATTCTTTCTTTCATATAACACTGAATGTCAAATACATATGTGTTCCCAAGGAAGAGGCTGGCTGTGAAATTATTTTACATATAAATGGAATTAAATTATACATTTTGGGTGAAGTTAATCAAACTTTGCAATATAAAATGTAGCAGTCGAATGCTTTAAAATGTAAAAGCATGAAAGGTGCTCTACCAAATGGAACTAAATTAAATTGAACTTTTACTGTCCACAGAAAATTCTAAAAGTTGGTCTTCAGGTAATTATAATAGTTGTTGCGTGAAAGTACCACTTTCTTTGAAGCAAGTGGACAAACTATAATACTGATCATAAGGGGGAAGTACAGTGAGGCACTGAACACTGTTGATAAAGTAGTCATGATGTTGGAGTACCGAGAGAGGGTGAGGGGTCACCAGCCCCTGGATATTTGCCCTGTAAGCAGGCTGAACTTCCTGAATTTTATTCAAGGCTACTACACATCAGTGTTTATGTCCATCAGTCCTGTAGCTTAATGCTACAGTCAGCTTGAAACAGGCAATTTGCCTGCATGTGACATCAGGAGCAGTATCAGTTACAACCCTCTGCACTCAATATTGATTTCAACAACTTCAGATCCTAACTACTGCTTCCAGTTTATCACACTAAGGTGTTGATATTTATTCTCTAGTTTCCCATCTTTTGTTATCCGTGCTGCTCCATTACCAGCCATTTTGCTTTTATTATGCTATCATCATATTTGGGATTGAATTTACTCTTGTTCTCCACCCTTGTAACATACCATCTGCTCCCTGTATCACAGTGTCTGTTTGTGTAAGTTCTGTTAAATCTCTAACATCTCCCAGTTCTCATCATAAATGGTTAACCTGAAAGTTTGGGCTGAACTTTGTGGAAATAATAGCATCTTAGCTGATAGCTGGAGACCAGACAAAATGTCCCCACCCACCTCCCAAGACTGCTCTTTTCAGAAAGTCCGTCTGCATTTTGAGGGATTTGATAGACTACCAGTGGGCCATCACAAAGACTCGATGGGCCAAAGGGCCTGTCCTGTGCTATATGACACTCTGACTCAAATGATTAAGAACCCTCATGGGCCAGAGACAAACAGCCCCTCGATACTCATTAGTGCCACCCTATAAGGAGCTAGCTGTTCCCAGTACAACACCCACCTGAGATCCTGGATTGAGCAAGGCCCCAGACACAGAATCACAGAACCCCAGAATCGCAGAATGCCTGCAATGTGAAAGCAAGCCATTCGGCCCATTGAGTCCACACCAAACTCCACCCCCCCCCACCCCAAAGAGCATCCCATCCAGACCCATGCCTGTACCCTATTCCTGTAAACCTGCATTTACCATAAAAACTCCATCCAACCTACAAATCCCTGGACACTATGGTCAATTTAGCACGGACAATCCACCTAACCTGCATATCTTTAGACTGTGGGAGGAAAACGGAGCACCCAGAGGAAACCCATGCAGACACGGGGAGAATGTGCAAACTCCGCACAGACAGTTGCCTGAGGGTGGAATTGAACCCAGGTCCCAGAGCCACCATGCTGCCCTGATGGTTGGAAAAGGGGCACAGAAAATATTAGGGCTGTGGGCTGGCAGGATGGGTACAGGATGTGGCTCTCAGAGGATCTCGCTTTTTGCTATCGAATCCTTCAATGAGGAATAGAGTGCCTTTTGAATGAGGAAACCCCAGCCCGAACTTGACTAAATGAACACATGAATTAGGAGCAGGGATAGGCCAATCAGCTTCTCAAGCCTGTTCAACCATTCAATATGATCTGATCACTCCGTATTTCTGCCTGTCCCAACATGCAGTGCATAATCTGAAAGTCTGCAAAAGGCATAAACCCTGAATGTGTAGTAAACCATGAAGAGGATAGTAAGAGATTTCAGGAGGTCATCGTCATGTTGGTAAATGGGCAGATGTAGGGCAGATTAAATTTGAATGTGGAATTGTAAGAAGTTCTACATTTCGGTGTGAAGAATAATAATACGCAATGTAATTGAAGTGGTTCAATGTTAAAGGGGTGCACAGACACGGACACCTGGGTGTGTATGCACACAAACTTGTTTGCAAAGACAGAGCCTTCCCTTTATGAACAGAATCCTAAAGTACGAAAGCATGTATTAAATCAATGTTGCAGCGATTAACTAAATTAACTCGGATGATTAATGATGCTTTCTTTACCTTGCAATGTCCAGTCAACTTAATTGTTATGCGTGGACAACAATTTCAGAAAAATGTACAATTTGATTGAAAAGCTCCCATTTCTGTTTATTTTGTGGTTCAATAACGATCCCAGGCATGTAAGAACCATACAGCTTGCAATGAAATATTGCACTGTTTAGATTAAGTTCTAGAGTGGGAATGAAAGATTTGGCATTGGTTGAATAAGTCTCTTTGTGAGGCCTGGGACTTCAGTGGTTGCCAATGTAAAGGCTGAGGTAACTGCTTTGCTTAAACATGATACTCTGTCCAACAGCAAATTATTTCTGGTCATACAGCTGGGTTGCAAGCCAATAATGGATTGCAGTAAATTTGGACAGCTTGATAGTAATAACAGATTAGTGTGGGTCACCTGGTTAGAGGCTATCTGCATACATGAATTGACATTGGGATATTCCTAATTACAAGGTATTATCAGTTCGACCTTAACCATCATATAAGACCAGCAAAGAAATTGATATGAGGTGGTGTCAGTGGTTGCTGCACTTAAGCATGTCTCACGATTGCTGGAGGAAAAAGTAGTTTCAGGGTGCCTAACAATATTTAGGATCTAAACCATTTCTTTCCTCCATTTCTCCTCAGCTGGTAGTGGTCCCACCTCAGTGTTTGTAGATTGAAGTCCCAATGCAGAACGCATGCACAGAATTCGAGGCTGCCACAGCAGTGCAGTACTGAGGGTATGCTGCACTGTCTGAGATGCTGCTGGGTGAGGTGTAATTGAGATCCGCTCTGCCCTTTCCATGTGATGGTTTCCATGGCCCTATCTGGAAGAAGAGCAGGGGAGTTGTCCCCCACTATCCTGACCAATATTTATCCCTTCATCGTCATCACAGGAATGGAATGTCTGGTCAATGTCAATGTTGTGGGAGCAGGCTGTGCAAAAATTGGCTGCCATGTTTTCTCATTACCACTGTGACAATTCTTGGAAAAAGTACTTTCTTGGCTTTAAAGCACTTTGGGATGTTCTGTGATCGTGAAATGTGTTAAATAAATGAAGGTCTTTCTAAGGTTTTGGAGTAGATCTGTAGATCGGGTTGTGGGTGTTGAGGTTGGTTGACTCGTCGAGTTGGTTTGTTGTTCCGCAGACGTTTTGTTACCGTGCTTGGTAACATCCTCAGTGCAGCCTCTGATGAAGCGTCGGTGTGTTTTCCCGCCTGGTTTTTAAACTCTGGGGTCCATTGCGATGGATTGCCTCACTTCCGGGTTTCCTCCGTAGTGGAATGTA
>NC_063365.1:9966136-9979295 GCF_021869965.1 Rhincodon typus
TCTGAGGAAGGGTCACCGGACCCGAAACGTTAACTCTGTTTTCTCCTCCACAGATGCTGCCAGACCTGCTGAGCTTCTCCAGCAACTTTGTTTTTGACCTTAAAGTCATGGCCACTCTAGTGAAATTTCACAATGCTGTTCGCATTAAAAATACACCACAGAATGCTACTTTGAGTTCAACATTGACGGAAGTATTCAATGCCACTGTCAACACATCTAAGGTCCAGCCTTGCACCAGTTTGAACTCTACAAGCCAGGAACTGGTCTTTTACAGAAGACGTAGTGGAAAAAATTGCCCTGGAGATGGTCGACAGAGAGAAGCTGAGTCTCTGCTTCATTGACAGATCCTGTTGGATCGGGCAGGGGAGAGGAGGGACTACTGGAGGAGATCACATCACCAGACACTACCAACATCTCTCTGTTACCTCTCATTCCATTACCTCTCCCACCTTCCAACAGGTCTCATGATCCACCATTCTCACTATTACACGGCTCAATGGTTATCACCTACCATATATCTGCTTCATCTGCAACCCCTTCACTCTCTCCCACCTTGCACCCCACCCAGACCTCACATGCCCTCTGTGCTTTCTCCTCATTCATGCGGGACTACTCCCACCTTCACTATCTCCTACACCAGCATTAACAGCTGTGCCCCAGCAACTTTCATTTCACACATTCCTGGTCCTCCTCTCATACCAGGAGAAAATGGCCCATAACAGAGCATGGGGAACCAAGCTGCAATGCCCAACTTCCACCTCCTCACCCCGGGTGACATAGTGGCTCGGTGGTTAGCAATGCTGCCTCACAGCACCAGGGACACAGGTTTGATGTCCCCCCTCGGGCGACTGTCTGTGTGGAGTTTGAACATTCTCCCTGTGTCTGTGTGGGTTTCCTCCGGGTGCTCCGGTTTCCTTCCACAGTCCAAAGTTGTGCAGGTTAGGTGGATTGGCTACGCTAAATTGTCAATACTGTCTAGGTGAGTTAGGAGGATAGCGTAGGAAATTAGGTCTGGGTGGGATGCTCTTCGATGGGTCAGTCTGGACTTGATGGGCCTAATGACCTGCTTCCACTCTGTAGAGATTCAGTGATTCTACGTCTGAGGTACACAAATTGCATGTCTCCACAACTGGCTGAGAATGAAATGGCTCGGTCTTCAGCATTTGAAGGGCTGCTGGAGATCAGGTACCTGCCCAACATTAGACATGAGAGGGTTCCATCGGTCTCAGCTATCGATAGATTTGTTAAAATGCACAAACTTACAATGCAGCAGCAGACAGGTTTGTCGGGAATGCTCGGGAAAACTGGATCAAAGGTTGGAGGACTCCACCATCACTATCAGTGCAGTGCTGGATACTACACTCCTGCCTCTGACAGTCACCATGGATAGATTGAGCTGCCATGCCCAGCAGAATACATCTTGAATGTCGGAGGAGCAAGTGAGGTGCTCTGGATCAATGGAAAAGTGACAAGAGCATGAAAGAACTTGACTTCACTCCTAGTGCCCCTTTCTCACGGGGAGATAGGATGGTTTCAGTCGGCACGTATCTGGAGGAAGAACCACATACAGAGCCTCCAGCTGTCTCCTCTCTGGGCTCTCCAGAGGTGCCAGGTCACTCTCCTGATCCTGAAGCCTGTGGGAGTTCAAGCAAAGGAGGCTGAGCCTGCATCTGGCTAGGATCCTCTCACTGAGTGTGGGCCTTTGCTCATAAATGCTTCTGGACTCACCTGAGCAAAACTCCAAGGTCAACAAACTCCATTGTAGGCAAGGCTCCATCCACCTCAGGAATCCTGGGACCGCACTGAGACATAGTGGGGAAGAAAGAAAGTGGAAACCTAATGAGGGGGTTCATGGCTGATACCTCACTGTAACCAGAATCTCACATTTGTAAATTCTTTTTTCATTTTACATTGTCACTTGCCTGATTGACTGTCATTTTTGCTGCAGTGACAAGAATAAATAGAGAGTCTGCACTCCCTTAGCACTGCATGGTGTTCGAATCCTGTCTGAAAGACTGCTACATCTTCCCCAGTGAGCACACTACCATAAAACATTGACATGTTAGAATGTGTGACTATCAGATTGATATAGCCTTCCAAAAGAATGCAATGGTAATTTTCATTGCACTATAGGAAAAGTGAATAAAGTATATAGAGAAAAGCTGCATTTGTATTTGGGAATGAACAAGGGCTTCTAGCCTTTCTAGCATCAACACACTGATAGTCAATGAATGATGACTTCACCCAAATCAGATCCATTGGTAGCAGTTGTGAAAGAAGTCCTATCTGGTTCATTACAGCTGATGCTGCTGTGGAAATTCTGCCATGGTAAAGTGATCAACCTTCTCATTTTCCTCCTCTGAAGAATGTAACCTCTTTCACTGAGTCACCTGAAGTTCTAGGGTGTGCAGACAAAGGCCATTCAGCCCAGAGTGCATGTCCCAGCTCTCCAAATGAACATCATGACTCAGTGACATTCTCCTGAATTTTCCCCATTGTTTCTGTTCAAATAATCATCTTATGCCCTCATGCATATCTCAATTGAATCTGCCTCCACCACACTTTCAGGCTGTGCATTCCATTCCCCAATCATTCATTGTGTTAAAAGGATTGTTTTCACGTCACATATGTTTGCAAATTGCTTTAAATACCTACCCTTTCAAACCCAATCCTTCTATGAGTGGAACAATTTTTCCTCATCTATTCTATCCAGACCCATCGTGATTTTCAAAGCACTCATTTCTCTACAGAGAACAGTCCCAAGCTGATAGGGGGTTGTAAAAGGACAGTATAGGGTTGCTGATACTCACAAGTACGTGCTTACAGTTAGAAGATGTGAGCATGTTACGATGTGATGAGATAATATAGTCATGTGAGCTAGTTTGAATATGATTGGACAACATAGTCATGTATACGGAACTGGATTGGATAGAGAAACGGGTTAGTAAATTTGATTGGAAACTTGCTACCTGTGGAAATAATATAAAACCATTGTCTTTCTAGAAGGGTATATGAATAGGAAGGGTTTAGAGGGATATGGCCCACATGCTCACAAATAGGACTAGATTAATTTAGGATATCAGAGTCAGCATGGATGAGTTAGACCGAAGGTTCTGTTTCCATACTTACATGTCTATGACTCTTTTGTAGTAAAGTTTTAGTTGTATGCCAGTAATCTTTGACTTTGATTCAAGATTATCCATTATTCTGAAATTGTTGTCTCAAACAGTGAGTGAGAAAAATGGGTAGCCTGGTGAGGCTTGCAAAGATTATAACATCATGTAATTTACACAGAAGTCTGTGCAAAGGAACATGGCTTGCTTACTGTGTTGGACTTGTAAAGTACAAGGCCAAAGCAATGTTTTTTTTCTTTGTATTTTAGATGTCTTCATAGTAGGGCATAGTCAGGAATGTGTAAGGCAAGTACCCATCTCTCATCAGTTCTGACCTGCTCTTGCTAGGAGCATGGAGAGTCCGGAAGATTGAATATTGTCGTGTTAATACTGCTGAGTGGATAGTCCAAGTGTTTATTTATTTATGCTATATTTTAATGAGCGATGGATTTTGCTTTTAAAAATGGATATGTAATATATATAATTCATGTCAAAGTATTAAAATCCTAACACCAAGTGCTGACATACCTGCAACAATTGCAAAACGTCAAAGTTGAAACTGCCAATTCAGGCATCATGTCAATATGCACAACGCAGCCAATCCCACAGAAATGCCTGTACAGCTTAAAAAATAAAGTAAAATGGTAAAAGTTATGATAGTGGCATTAATGGGGAAAAAAAAGAAACTTAATGTTACTGTTGCACCACTTTCGATTTCCGCTCGAACTTTCAGTCCAACTCCAAATTAGCTGGGATTGTGGATTCAATCTGTGATGCCATGTCCATGCAATGGGGATTAAGGAGTTTTGGTGAAGGATCTACAACTTTCCAGAAACTTCCTCCGGAGGAGTGACGTGGGAAAGGCACTGTGGTGAGCAAAGAGTTAATACACTGCATAGGAACCAATACGAGCAACTTGGCTAAAGAATTGACCAATGTAATATAGAAATAGAGGTTGTACTGTAACTGCTGCATGCAAGGATTGTTTTACTTTTAAAGAGGGTGGCAACAATGATTGGTCAAGAACACAATTTTGTGACTGCTGGCTAGAAAGCAGTCAATTGCTGCTGGTCATCTTTGACCATATGCCCAGTGATGCTGTCATGTTATGTTGACAAAGACTGAGGGCGGGATTTAATTCTAACATGCGGGGTGAAACTTAAAGGCAATAGTTATTTAGGCAACCCTATTAATGTTTTGACTTGGGTCAAGATTATTTACAATTGGCTTTTACACAAGCTGTTCAATTCTGCAACCTTTTATCCATTCACAGGGAGTCATTAATGTTTAATTTCAATGATCCTGAGAGATACAGGCTGATGTGGTTCTTAGGCCTTTTAGGACTGAGATGAGGAAACATTTATTCACTCCGAGTGCAGTCAACTTGTAGAATTCACTATCACAGAAGGCTATGGAGGCAAGGTCGCTGAGTATATTCAATATTGTGATTTATATCTAAAAAAAAGGCAACAAGATGTATTGAGGGAAAGCAGGATATGAAATTGAGATAATGAATCAGCTGTAATCATATTGAATTGCACAGCATGTTTAAAGGGTTGAATGGCCTCCACCCACAATAAATTTCTATGTTTGATGTAATCGTGGAGATTTTGTCATCTTGACTCTCGTTCATATGTTTCTTCAAGGTTTAATGAGGCCCTTGTAGATGAACAGCTAGATTCATAATTTCCAATCAAGTATTATTGGACAAAACGTACGGTCATGCTATACCATGCCTCCAATTACCAGATCAGCCCAACCATCGAATCTCAGTTGTCTGCTTTTGGCTGGAGGTCTTGCCCCTAAGAAGGTTTATGGATAATTTTGCAAAGGTTGTGATTTTTTGCAAAAAAAAAACACATAACAAATCACATGCAGAAAGACCGCAACAACTGCTGAAAACTAAAGCTAAAAATCCTGGTTATGGAAATTAATCCTCCATAATCACACGTTCAATGTATAAATTATCTTTCCTACATCTATAATCACACATTTTTTGTATTTAGCCAAGTGAGTTAGTAAAGGAGGTGCAAGCAAATGCTTTTAAAAAAGGTCCTTTTGAATGATGCTAATTAATACTATTGCTTGTGATACAGATAAAAACCACATACCACAGAGGAATTCTCCAAGTCATAAAAAGATTGAGGAAGGGTTATGAAATTGCCATAAACAGGATATGCTGGGAACAACCTGGAAATAAGACCTTTACATGATATATGGCTCTAACTAATGCGACCAATTTAGTACAATCTGGTTCTGTGGAGAAACAATTATAAACTGCAGGCAGAAGTCATTTATAATTTCAACGGGACCAAGCATAACTGTGCTGTATCCGACTTGGAATTTAAGATGTACATATTTCCGATTGCTGCTGTAAGGTTTATTGTTCAAAAAGTAATAATGCTAATTATGGTTTAATCCCAATCTTCCCTGCACTAAATCCCTTGCCTTTTTGACAATCTAATTGAGCAGCCAGATTAGTGAGTCTGCAGGGTTTCCACAATACATGGTCTGTCAATAGAAAACAATGACAGGACTTTTGCCTTGCTATTAAGATAAGTGTAGTGACTGTAATGAGGTCAGCCTGTTAGACCTGATAGAATATGAGTTCCCTGAACGGTGCTGTTATATGGTCCAATCAGGGAGCCCTGGCTGACAGATAAGATATGGAATGTCAGCTGTAAACAGGTCGGGGCAGTGGGCCATGGAAGGGTCATCTCTGCCACTGCCTGCCCCTCTTCCGTGATTATATTTGAGCCCGGGTGTCTTTGGAGATGCTCTTGAAGCTTTTGGGGAGAGATGGGCACTGAGGTAAATAGAGTACTTTATTTTCCCTTCCATTTTGATTTAATCCCTACCCTCCCTCTTCACTTTCTACATGTAAACGTTGCCTTTCTCAGGCCTTGCTTGTTAATGTTTCGCTCGACCCCCAAGCATGCTCTCCTGGTGGTATAAAATATGGGAAAAATGGTGTCCATTTTGCTGAGTTACTACACATACACACACAGCCATGGGTGGTGTGGGGAAAAAATGAGCATTACTGCTGGGATCCCCTTTGGATGCAGAGGGGGTAACAAGGATTAAAAAAAATGCAGGAGATTCAGAAGGGTTCCTCAGTCTAGGGACTGGCTCTGAGCTGGCTCAAAAAAAACAAACAGGAGTGTCAGACATCCTGTTCACTCTGGGAAGTGGCTTTGAGGGAGCTGGATCAGTGTGAAAGACTCTCTACATGTAAATAAAAGGTGACTTGGTGACGGGATACCAGCTTCTGCGAAGTTGTTTCAGTAACATATTAATCCCCATTCCACATCAGGTCTGTTTTTGCTGTAATATAAAGCTAGAGATACCTGTTCTCACCTCAGTTCTCATTTAAGATCAATATCTATTTTCTAGGCAAATTAACTCTCTGCATGACTCCACTGCATTTAGACTGTAAACGCAGATGGATGAGCAGCATTTTTTTGGCATCAGGGCATCATTTATGGTTTTGCCTCAACTGTGCTTTGTAACGGTATCACAATGCTACATCTAAATATAACGCAGGATATGAATTTTGGAACACGTCTGTAAGATCTGTTGGATGTGTACATTGTCTTTGCCTTTAACGGCTCCATGTGCTGTGTGTATATAATGTT
Organism: Rhincodon typus; assembly: GCF_021869965.1. Lineage (NCBI taxonomy): Eukaryota > Metazoa > Chordata > Chondrichthyes > Orectolobiformes > Rhincodontidae > Rhincodon > Rhincodon typus. Next base: position 9,972,885 of record NC_063365.1, read on the forward strand.
TCAACTCTGCTGGACCAAATCCTCTCAAAATATACTAAGAATATAGCCTAGACCCTCACTTTTTCTTAGTTTAAAGGTAAGTGTAAGGCGTTGCATTCCAGATGCAAATCAAGTGGTCAAACTACTCAACATTAAGCAAAATATACCCAATTTTTACATTCCAGTTAAAATACGTACAAAACAAAAATAAAAGAATTGGCTTAATAATAACTATCAAAATGTTTAACAAAGTAATAGATATATTAACTACTACTAATGAACTGTTCCGATAGAGTAACATCCCATAAACAGATACTGGCAAAAGCAAATTCACTAAAACATAAGAACATAAGAACTAGGAGAAGGATTAGGCTGTCCGGCCCTTCGAGCCTGCTCCGCCATTTAATAAGATCATGGCTGATCTTTTCGTGGACTCAGATCCACTTACCCGCATTCTCACCGTATCCCTTAATTCCTTTATTGTTCAAAAAAAATCTACCTTATCTTTAAAAACGTTTACTGAAGTAGCGTCAACTACTTCACTGGGCAAGGAATTCCATAGATTAACAACCCTCTGGGTGAAGAAGTTCCTTCTCACTTCAGTCCTAAATCTGCTCCCTCTAATCTTGAGGCTATGCCCTCTTGTCCTAGCTTCACCTGCCAGTGGAAACATCCTCTCTACTTCTATCTTATATATTGCCTTCATAATTTTATATGTTTCTATAAGATCCCCCCCTCAATCTTCTGAATTCCAATGAATATAATCCCCATCTACTCAGCCTCTCCTCATAAGCCAAACCCCTCAACTCCGGAATCAACCTAGTGAACCTCCTTTGCGCCCCCTCCAGTGCCAATACATCCTTTCTCAAGTAAGGAGACCAAAACTGCACACAGTACACCGGGTGTGGCCTTACCAGCACCTTGTACAGCTGCAACATAACATCTCTGCTTTTAATCTCAATCCCTTTAGCAATGAAGGACAAAATTCCATTTGCCTTCCTAGTTACTTGTTGTACCTGCAGACCTACCTTCTGTGATTCATGCACAAGGACACCCAGGTCCCTCTGCAAAGCAGCATGCTGCAACTTTTTACCATTCAAGTAATAATCCTTTTTACTATTACTCCTACCAAAATGTATGACTTCACATTTATTTACATTGTATTCCATCTGCCAGACCTTTGCCCACTCACTCAATGTATCTATGTTCCTCTGCAAAGTTTCACAGTCCTCTGCACACTTTGCTCTGCCACTCATCATTGTGTCATCTGCAAACTTTGACACCCTACACGTGGTCCCCAACTCCAAATCATCTATATAAATTGTAAATAATTGCGGTCCCAACACCGATCCCTGAGGCACACCACTAGTCACTAACTGCCAGCTAGAATAGCACTCCTTTATCCCCACTCTTTGCTTCCTGTTAGTCAACCAATCCTCTATCCATGCTAATACTTTACCCTTAACGCCATGCATCCTTATCTTATACAATAGCCTCTTGTGCGGCATCTTGTCGAAGGCCTTTTGGAAATCTAGGTACACCACATCCACTGGGTCCCCCTTGTCCACCTTGCTCGTAATGTCTTCATAGAATTCCAAAAGATTTGTCAAGCATGACCTGCCCTTCATGAACCCATGCTGCGTCTGCCCAACGGGACAATTTCTATCAAGATGCCTTGCTATTTCTTCCTTGATAACAGACTCAAGCATCTTCCCCACTACAGAGGTTAAGCTAACCGGTCTATAATTCCCCATCTTTTGTCTACTTCCCTTTTTAAACAGTGGCGTCACATTTTCTGTTTTCCAATCTGCTGGGACTGCCCCCGAGTCCAGCAAATTTTGGAAAATTACCGCCAGTGCACCTACTATTTCTCCCGCCATCTCTTTTATTACCCTGGGATGCATTCCATCAGGGCCAGGAGACTTATCAATCCTTAGCTCCATTAGCTTGCCCAACACTACCTCTTCAGTAATAATGATTGTTTCCAGGTCCTCACCTACCTTCGTCTCTTTGTCAATTACTGGCATGTTATTAGTGTCCTCCACTGTGAAGACCGATACAAAATACCTGTTCAATGCCTTGGCCATTTCATCATATCCCATAACTAAATTCCCCTTCTCGTCCTCCAAAGGGCCAATGTTTACTTTAGCCACTCTTTTTCATTTTATATATTTATAGAAACTTTTGCTATCTGTCTTTATATTCTGTGCTAGTTTTTTCTCATGTTCTATCTTACTTTTCTTTATAGCTCTTTTTGTGGCTTTCTGTTGACCTTTAAAGTTTTCCCAATCTTCTAGTTTCGTGCTGTTTTTGGCCACTTTGTATGCCTTCTCTTTCAATTTGATAGCCTCCCTTATTTCTTTAGACACCCATGGCAGATTACCCCTTTTCTTACAGTCCTTCCTTTTCACTGGAATATACTTTTGCTGAGCACTTTGAAAAATTGCTTTGAAAGTCCTCCACTGCTCGTCAACTGTCCCACCATAAAATCTTTGTTTCCTGTCTACTTTAGCCAAGTCCTCCCTCATTGTATTGTAGTTCTCCTTGTTCAAGCACAGGACCCTGGTATTGGATTTTATCTTCATGCTCTCCATCTGTATTCTAAATTCAACCATACTGTGATCACTCCTTCCAAGAGGATCCCTAACTATGAAGTCATTAATTATTCCTGTCTCATTACACAGGACCAGATCTAGGATAGCTTGCTCCCTCGTCGGTTCCATTACATACTGTTCAAGAAAACTATCACGGATACACTCAACGAACTCCTCCTCAAGGCTACACTGACCGAGCTGGTTCGACCAATCTACATGTAGATTAAAATCCCCCATGATAATTGCCATACCATTTTTACAGTCATTAGTTATTTCTTTGTTTATTGCCCGCCCCAATGTGATGTTATTATTTGGTGGCCTATAGACTACGCCTATCAGTGACATTTTCCTCTTAGAATTTCTAATTTCCACCCAAATGGATTCAACCTCATTCTCCATGGAACCTATATCATCTCTCAGCACCGCCCTGATGTTGTCCTTGAATATCAGAGCTACACCACCTCCCTTACCTTCCTGTCTGTCCTTCAGAATAGTCTGATACCCTTGGATATTTAACTCCCAGTCGTGACCATCCTGTAACCATGTCTCCGTAATGGCTACCAAATCATATTCATTCGCGATGATTTGTGCCGTTAACTCACCAACCTTGTTACGAATGCTACGAGCATTCAGGTAAAGTGCCTTTATGCTAGCTTTCTTACTCTCATGATTTCCAACATCTCTAATAATATCTCCTGAGTTATCCTTCCTTTTTGCTTCTTTCATAGTCTGCCTTGAACTTAAACCCTCCTGCACACATGCTAACCTGCTGCTTACCTTTTTATTTACCATCGTACTCCCTGTCGTTTTCCCTTTCCCTTCCCCCCAACTCACTAGTTTAAAGTCCTAGTGACCACCCTATTTATCCGTTTCGCTGGAACACTGGTTCCAGATCAGTTCAGGTGGAGACCGTCCCATCGGTACAGATCCCTCCGGTTCCAAAACTGATGCCAATGCCCCATGAAATGGAACCCCTCTTTCCCACACCATACCCTTAGCCACGTGTTTACTTCCCTAATTTTCTTATCCCTAAGCCAATTTGCACGTGGCTCGGGCAGTAATCCGGAGATTATGACCCTCGTGGACCTGTTCCTTAATTTCGTTCCTAGGGCTTGATAATCCCCAAACAGGTCCTCCATCCTAGCCTTGCCTATGTTGTTAGTCCCAACGTGGACCACAACAACTGGATCCTCCCCCTCCCGCTCCAATATCCTTTCAAGCCAGTCAGAGATGTCCTGCACCCTGGCACCGGGCAGGCAACACACCATGCGGGACTCCCGATCCAGCTTGCAAAGGATACTATCTATCCCCCTAACTATAGAATCCCCTATAACTACCACTTGTCTTTTTGCTCCCCGCTCTTGAATGGCCTTCTGCACCATGGTGCCGTGGTGAGCTGGCTCATCCTCCCCGCAGCCCTTTTCCTCATCCACACAGGGAGCAAATATCTCGTACCTGTTGGATAAGGTCAAAAGCTGAGGCTCCTCCACTCCTGAACTCAGGATCCCCCTACCTGCCTCACTTGCAGTCACACCCTGTTGTCCCTGATCACTAACTGAATTTGAATTACTTAATCTATCAGGTGTGACTGCCTCCTGAAACAAAGCGTCCAGGTAACTCTCCCCTTCCCGGATGTGCCGCAGTGTTTGAAGCTCAGATTCCAGATCTTCAACTCTGAGCCGGAGTTCTTCCAGCAACCAACACTTGCTGCAGATGTGGTCACTGCCGTTCACAATGGGATCAGCCAGCTCCCACATCATACAGCTACAGCACATCACCTGCCCAGCCATCTCTACTTAGTTAATTACTTTATAACTTTATATCAATTTATGAGTTAAATACTTTCTAATACTTCCCTGCTATGGTCTTTTCAAATAGCCAATTAATAGACAAATTTAAAAAAAGTAAATTTTTAACCAATTACACGATACAGAAGAAATAGAAAAAGTATAAAAACCTTACCTTACCAACACACCACAGAGTCCTTTTATTTTGGTTAGAGGAGGAGGGTGGGTGGGAGACACTACAGTTGTCTCACATGCAACTCCAGCAGCAGGAAAAGAACCCCAGCTTTTAGCTATAACAGAGAGAGGAATAAGAGCTTCCACATTTAAAAAGACAAGTCCTCCCAAATTGTTTACTCTGTTGGCTTTGGAGCAGACTGCCCAGCATTTGTCTCAGTCTTTCTTCATCAAAATAAACAGGATGAACTATACCTCTTAAAGCCACAGTACCGTCATGACTCACCACCTCCCCCACTCCCACCAAAATTAACCATCAAAATGCAAAGATGGCATCGTTTTTAAAAACCTTTAGCCTTACGCTGTTTGTACACTACAATATATATATTACATTGACTCTACATTTGCAAACGTTCACTACTATAATCTATTTCAGTTCCTTTTCCTCCTCCACGAAATGCCTTTGTCTTCCTTCATCAAAGTCATAACAACACATTGGCTATTACTCGTCCTGTCCTGTGTATAATTTTCAAAGTGAATGGCAACAATACTAAGCTCCATGTAAACAGCTTGATATTTTTATCCTTAAATTTTTCCAAAAACACTAAGGGATTATGACCAGTATATACAATTGTTTCAGACACATCACTGGCAAAATTAATGTTGAAATATTGCAATGCCAACACGAAACTCAAGATCTCCTTCTCAATTGTGGCATATTTCTGTTGATGAATTATCAATTTTTCTGGAAAAATACTCATTAGGTATTTCTACGTTCTCATTGTCTTCTTGCAAGAGTACAGCACCAACACCTACATTGCTCACATCGATAGCCACCTTGAAAGACTGCATAATTATATATGGCTGGCATTGGGGCAGTGGTTAACACAACTTTCAGGCTGTCAAATGCCTTTGGACAGTCTGCTGTACACTGAAATTTTCTGTACTTCTTCAACAGTGGAGAAACCACATTGCTAAAGTTCAATATGAACTTCCAATAAAAACCATTCAGTCCCAGGAATTGTAATGGATCCCCCCTTGAATTGAATTGCATTAGCTTTATTGTCACATGTACTTAAATGACTACAGCGAAAGGTTTACTGTCACCACATTACAGTGCCATCTTAGGTACAAAGGTACCTAGGTACAGATACTTAAGATCAAGTTCTGAGGAAACAAAAAAAATTAGAAAGGTAAAGAAATAAGTAGTCCAGCATTACAGGCCATAGGAACAAATTGGGAAAATAAAGCTGAAAAGTTCAGAATATCAGTCTTTCCGATCCAGTCCAAGCTAGCACCTAGGCTCAAGAGAGATGCCACCGCCTCACCGAAACCTACGCCAGACCCACCAACATTAGGGTCGTACCTCTTTAGGCGCCATCTCTTCGCTGCTGGGCCTGCTTCACTGCTGAACCTACACTCACCACAGAACCAGGTGTCTCTGAATCTTCTGCCAGGCCAGGCTGACGCCGAGCGACCAGTCCCACTTTCACTGCAGACGTCACCCTGCCAACGCTGCCAGCTCCACCATCCCCTATCACTGGAGGAGCTTTGCGGCAGCCGCCAGCTCCGAGGCTGGGAGAAAAACCTCACTACCGCTGCCGCAGGCCCCAAACGCCAGGTGGGTGCCCTTGCCGTCGCTGCTGCCGACTCCGATCGCCAGGAGACCATCCTCGCTGCCATCGACTCCGATTGCGGGAGACCATCCTCGCTGCCATCGACTCCGATCGCCGGGAGACCATCCTCACTGCCATCGACTCCGATCGCCGAGAGACCATCCTCGCTGCCGTCGACTCCGATCGCCGAGAGAACATCCTCGCTGCCGTCGACTCCGATCACTGGGAGAACATCCTCGCTGCCGTCGACTCCGATCGCCG
>NC_063365.1:9979305-10002927 GCF_021869965.1 Rhincodon typus
TCGCCGGGAGACCATCCTCGCTGCCGTCGACTCCGATCGCCGGGAGAACATCCTCGCTGCCGTCGACTCCGATCGCCGAGAGACCATCCTCGCTGCCGTCGACTCCGATCGCTGGGAGACCATCCTCGCTGCCACTGACTCCGATCGCTGGGAGAAGCCATGGCCACCACTTGGCATGTGACCCGCTCTCGCTGTGGCACCTGTGCTGCCGACCAACCTGCCACAGAAAAGAAGTAAAAAAGACCTAAAGAAAAGGAAAATGAAGCCAACGAGAAAGAGCAGAAGCAACAGTAAAATAAAGAAGAGAAGCAGATGGTAGCAGATGAGTGCCCGGCAGGAGCCCACACATAGCCCTGTTACCCTACTGCCATCCTGCACTGAAGAAGAGTAATCTTGATCAATGGTATGGGAAACTCCCCAATAACTTTTGTTCTCACATCCCCTAGGTCCATTTGTCCATGGCCCAGGAACACGACTTGGGCTTTTGCAAATTCACTCCTAGCCAGGATTATCACCAAGCCCACCTCCCAAATTCATTTGAACAATTCCAATAGATGCTCCGTCCATGTGTGAGTAAATATCAACAGATAGTCAATGTAGATTAACAATTGGGTAATCCTGAAATGACTTTATTGGTTGGTTGTTGAAATGTGGAAGGTGCATTTTTCATACCAAATGGCATGACTTTAAACTGGTACAGTCCATTTGGTATCGTGAAAGCTGAAATTTCCATCGCTCTTTTGGATGAAGGTACCTGCCAGTATACGCCTGAGTTAATCCAACTTTGAAATATAGGTTGCTTGTTCCAGCTTCTCAATACAGTCTTCCAAACGTGAGATAGGATATGAATCAGACTTTGCAACTGCATTGACTTTGTGATAGTCCACGCATTATCATTGGGTACCATCTGGTTTTGGCACCACTACTATGGGTGAGGTCCATTCGCTACAACTCACTTCAATTATATTCAATCTCTTTTTGAACCTGTGCTAACTTTAGTGGGTTAAGTCTGTAAGGAAGTTGCTTAATTGGAACAACATTTCCTATATCTACATCATGCATAACCAGATTAGTACTTCCAAGCTTATTCCCACATATCTACCCATGAGATTGTAATAACTCTTTCAGGTAATTTTGATTTTCCACTGGAAGATAACTCCATAATTTATCCCAAGTTTTGAGAAGTTCCTCATTGTCCAATTTACTCCAAGGTATTTCCAATTCAGAATCATCTGAACTTGGTACCTCATTTTGTTGCAACCAGTAATACATTCTCTTTTTGCTTTCCTTCCCTATCAAAATACCTTTTGAGCATATTCATATGACACACTCTGTAAGATTTCTTTCTATCTATCAAATAATTCACCTCACTCAATTTCCTTTCAATTTGATAATACCCACTAAACTTTGCCTTGAAAGGTTCACCTACCACCGGGAATAATCACTTTATCTCCATTAGCAAAATTGTGAATTTTTGATTTCTTCTCTGCTTCCGGTTTCATCACATGCTGTATTATTTTCAAATGCTATCTAGCCAACTCACCCACTCTATTTAATATTTCCCTAAAATTTGGTACATAGCCCAAATATGGATGGTCTCTGAACTCTGACTTACCAATTTCTCCTTGATTAATTTCACTGGTCCTGTCACCTCATGTCCAAAATTCAAATGAACTGAATTTAGTTGATTCTTTAGGTGTATCCTTAATTGCAAAATGTACAGATAGAATTTCTTTATACCAATTCTCTGGATACCATTGACTATAAGCCCTCAACATGATCTTTAAAGTTTGATACCACCATTCTAATGCTCCCTGTCATTTTGGATGGTATGCAGTCGATTTGAATTGTTTTATTCCTAAGCTATCCATAACTTCCTTAAATAATATTGATGTAAAATTTGACCCTTGATCTGATTGTATTTCTGTGAGTAGTTCAAGTCTAGTAAAAAAATTGTGTAACTCTTAGAGAATCCTTTTAACTGTGATACTGAAGAATGGAATGGCCTCTGGAAATACTAGTAGACATTATGGTCAAAAAATATTGATTCCTACTTTTTGTTTTAGGGAGGGGTGCTATTGAATCAATTAAGATTGATTAGGTTGTACATCCTTTTGGAGCTTTTTAGCTTCTGCTGTACTTTCCTTTACTATTTCAACAAAACTCACAAGTTTATCCTGTTTTCCCACTGCAACTTCATGTGGCCTACTTTATTGCAGTGAAAATACCTGACTTTTTAACTTCTCTTTCCCCCTCATGCGTTTGCATTTTAACCCTGTGGTAAATAATCGTTACTATCTTTAATGAGATCTCCTTTTCCCCTGCCACCTGAGGATTTTTCTTTTCCCCAATTTCTATCCCTCACAGATTAAAATTGTTGCTGGAAGCCAAACTTTGATTTGTGAAGCAACTCACAATCATCTGCTATTTCCACTGCTAATCTCACAGTCCTAACTCTCTGTTCTTCCATATTGGCTTTGGGCACCCTGCTTGGAATCTCAGTCTCAAACTTTCTTCATTGAAAAAAGATGAAGATAAAATACCTCTTAAAGTCATAGTGTTGTCACACTACCTGGTAGTTAGTGTGTTAGGGATTTTCAAGTTGCACAAAGTTGGGTGGTTGCTATAATCTCTGCTTCATTGTGTGTTTTATTGTTTTAAATAAACCCACGAGTTAATCAATCCCTGATGAGCAATTGATTATTACACCTTTATCACTAACATGAAAAGGACATACACTACTTGTCCATCTATCAATGTACATTGCAACAAAAATGGTTATTTCAGAGGATTTCCTCACTATATTGATGAGTCAGAATCTCTGTCATAACTCTCAAACAGATCAAGCCCAGGGGTCGGAAGACGAAAGATGCATAGTCACACTTTCTCTGTATTACTCACTATCTCTCTCCATTTCATTGACAAGTGACATGGTATAATCACATTGCATACAGCCTGGTGGGTTAACTATCCGTTGGCTGCTCTCTGGTCATGAATAGGGTAGTATCAAAGCAAAACTGAATTATTCAGTCTTACAGATTGCTTTGCAGCTGAGATGTGCCCACTCTGACTTTTGATTGGCATCCCCACCAACTTTGGAGGAAAGCTCATCAATCAATGTATATCAGGGTTATCAGTGGGAAAATGATCAGGGAGTGGACATCAGGGAGTATATGGGTGACAGAGTTCAAATGGTTTGGGATGAAAATGGTCATCTAAAGGGAGCTTTCAGTTAGCCAGTATTAAAAATTTATGAGTGTTGTTGTGGTGCATTGAAAGTGTCCCTACCTCTGAGCCAGTAGACCTGGGTTCAAGTCCAGCCTGCTTCAGAACTAGGTGATAACATTGCTGAACAAATTAGTTAGGAAGTATCTTAATTTATGAATGTGTTAGTTTTTATCATTCAAGATGATAAATTCACATGTTGCTCATTCGACAGTTTCAATTCTCATTCATTTTGCACCATATCCATTTCCTGGATCAGACCAGTCATTTACTATGGCTTGTGTTAGACCCATAATCTGGACGTTTCATGAGATCTACCAAACAGCACTGAAAGTGGGCTGGAAGCACAGCTGTTGAATTGAAATAAAACCTGACCAACAAAAAGATTCAAACCTCCCAATATGATTAAGATGAGCATTGCAATCATACAACAACAGCTAGCAATGCAGAAGATTGCAATTGGGGCTTTTATATCTAGAATCTTTTGGGGACAACATCACTCAGGCGTTGAGTATCACAAGAACAAATTTATGATGTTGCCAGTAATAAATGTGATGGAAGCTCAATTTTACAATGTGTAAATTCTCAGTTTAACCAGTATAGGATGCGGTTGGATTTTGACTTTGTACAAGTAGCTAAGTTTTCAATGTGTTAAAATCAGCCCATTATCTGCATCGTAGAACTGTCTCTTCGCTTGAGGGAAACAATTATCATGTATAATATATATGCATATGTCCAGGTGTATCTACTTGTCTTATACTGCAGAAAATAATTTAAGAGATGCTTAGAAAGACACAGAAATACTTTTAAGAATAGATTTTCTGTAGTTTGTGAGTATTCAGGTACCTCATGGAAAACAATGCACATCAGAAAATGTTGGAGATTGACTTTCTGACATTTTGTTTTAATTGTTTGTAGAATACGGGTGACTTTGGCAAGGACATGTTCATTGTCCATTCCTAGCCGTCCTGAAATAAAACTGTATACTGGTTCACCAATAATTTGATCGATTGATCAATCAAATTAAACAATTTGAGTAAAAAATCACAAGAATGCAATTGGATGAGAGCATTGAGCAGTGTGCCCATGTTGTTCTTGACAGGCTGAAGATTGGGTTAAAGACTGGATTTCATCTCCACACTGATACCATGAGACTTCATTTCGCAAGGAAACACACAGGTCCACTGAACGTTTCCATGTGCAACTTCAAGAGCTGAGGGACAGAGGGAGAACAGTTACATTTACACTTGGAGTGACTTCAGCTAGTTCTAGGTACTACTGCTTTGATATTTCAGCATCACTCTGTTTACATCATGGCTGATTTTAAAATCCAGTTATGAGAGACTCTGTTGGTCACAATGAACTAGTGAAGCATTATACTGAGTCGATTAATAACAAGACTTGGAGCAAGAGTCCCAGTACTACCCTATAGAAGGTGCTGAGTTTTATGCTTTCTGGAGTGGGACTTGAATCCATAAACTACTAATTTAGATGTGAACACACTACCCATTTAAGCCACAATGGACACATCAATAAATTGGAACACCTGCCTCTCCATCTTTTCTCCTGCCCTCATTTCTGAGGGTTGCACTATAGGTTGGTCGATGTTTATGGGAAAGGTCCTGCCATTGCTTTCTGCAGGATGGCTGACTAGCAAACACTCCCAAACTTCATGCCTACTGGCATATATTTTTGAATCAACCTGTTCAAAAGCATTACAACATCCATCTGGAGCAGGTGGGATTTCAACCCAGGCTTACCAGGCTAAGAGGTAGGGTCACTACCACTGTACTAAAACAGCCTTCTGCTATCAGATGTATTGGAAGGATTTATAGGCTGAAAAACAACCTATTTGGCCATGTTACAAATACAGGGTGGATAGCAAGAAGTAACAAAGTTGACAGATGAGGGAAGGGCTGTAGATGTCATATACATGGACTTCAGTAACGCGTTTGATAAGGTTCCCGATGGTAGGCTGATGGAGAAAGGGAAGTTGTGTGGGGTCCAGGGTGTACTAGCTAGATGGATAGAGAACTGGCTGGGCAACAGGAGACAGAGAGTTGTAGTGGAAGGGAGTTTCTCAAAATGGAGAACTGAGACCAGTGGTGTTCCACAGGGATCCATGTTAGGACCACTGTTGTTTGTGATATACATAAATGATTTGGAGGAAGGTATAGATGATCTGATTAGCAAGTTTGCAGATGACACTAAGATTGGTGGAGGAGCAGATAGTGAAGGGGACTGTCGGAGAATGCAGCAGAATATAGATAGATTGGAGAGTTGGGCGGAGAAATGGCAGATGGAGTTCAATCCAGGCAAATGCGAGGTGATGCATTTTGGAAGATCCAATTCAAGAGCGAACTATATGGTAAATGGAAAAGCCCAGCGGAAAATTGATACACAGAGAAATCTGGGTGTTCAGGTCCATTGTACCCTGAAGGTGGCAACGCAGGTCGATAGAGTGGTCAAGAAGGCATACGGCATGCTTTCATTCATCGGATGGGGTATTGAATGCAAGAGTTGGCAGGTCATGTTACAGTTGTATAAGACTTTGGTTCGACCACATTTGGAATACTACGTACAGTTCTGGTCGCCACATTACCAAAAGGGTGTGGATGCTTTGGAGAGGGTGCAGAGGAGGTTCACCAGGATGTTGCACTAGCTATGAAGAGAGGTTGAGTAGATTAGGATTATTTACATTAGAAAGACGGAGGTTGAGGGGGGACCTGATTGAGGTCTACAAAATCATGAGAGGTATGGACAGGGTGGATAGCAAGAAGCTTTTTCCCAGAGTGGGGGACTCAGTTACTAGGGGTCACGATTTCAATGTGAGAGGGGAAAAGTTTAAGGGAGATATGCGTGGAAGGTTCTTTACGCAGAGGGTGGTGGGTACCTGGAACGTGTTGCCAGCAGAGATGGTAGAGACGGGCACGATAGTGTCATTTAAGATGTATCTAGACAGATACATGAACGGGCAGGGAGCAGAGGGATACAGATCCTTGGAAAATAGGCGACAGGTTTAGATAGAGGATCTGGATCGGCGCAGGCTTGGAGGGCCGAAGGGCCTGTTCCTGTGCTGTAATTTTCTTTGTTCTTTGATCGTCAAACCCTGGTGTAGGATTTGAACTTGAAGCTTCTGTCCCAGTACTTGGGACGCCACCACTGCACCAAAATCCCCCCCTTTTGATTTTGAACATTGTCACCCTTTAATTAATGATTCTTTAATAGGTTGTAAGTAGTCAGGAATGCATGTTTCAATATAACTTTTACATTCAAAGTAAAAATAAACCCTTATGCTGTATTAATTTACACGTGAAATATAAATTTCTCCTTGTATATATTTGAATGCTGTTTCATAACAATTGCTGAAAGTTAATATTTTTGCACAAACAACTCCTCATTTTAAGGTGTAGAAGAAACAGACTTGAAGGTTGCTGACCTCAAAGAAAGTTTATTTCTGAAAGTAGACTTATGATTAATGATGCAACAATTCCCCAGGGAGAGGTGAGAGAATGAAAACAAGTGGGACTGTACGAAAGAGATGGTGGATCAGAAACTACAGCGTGTGAAACATGTCTAGGATTACTGATTGGCCATAGTGGGATACAAGGAATAATTCATTAAGTGATGGCTTGATTGTTAAATCACTCTTTACATCCCACTGTTCACACTTTAGTAGTTCTGGAGCTTATAAAAATTTGCATGCTACTGCTCTACAACAAATTGGTACTACGTTTATAAATACAAAGTAGAGATGATTCAGGATCATGTAATATCACTTCAAGATTAAAGATCACCAATGGAAAAAAGAAACCACTTGTTCTGAGTTTAACTATTTACATCACATAATGTATGTACAGGAAGAGAGAAGTGCCATCTTAACCAACAAAGAGGCTACATGAATACAATCTTTGAAAATAAAGTGCTAAATATTAGCACCACACAATCAGGATTTCTACTGACACATTTTGGATTCCTTTTTCTCCTGACATAACGAGGTTTGCAGAACAGGCAGTAAAAGAGTTACAGAACAATTATAGCACAGAAACAAGCCATTTGGGAAAACATTTAGAGCTTCGCGTGGCTTATTGTTCATTTAACCACTACAGTTACAATGATATTTTTGATATACAAATTGTTTGGAAATACACTCCACATGATTGCCTCCAATACAGCATTGGCAAGTAGTTTTTAGTTTACAGTCTGGTGACGAAAGAGCACTCCATTCTAGCAGGATGGTCATGACAGCACAACAGTGAGGTAAAACTATCTGTCAGAATGACCGGCCAAGGAAAATAATTTGAAAATAGTTTCTTCTCCAGGGATGCTGCCAGACCTGTTGATTTTCTCTAGCAATTTCTGTTTTCCAGCATCCCCAGTTTTATTAAAATAATTTGAGATCAAATTAGGGGTTCACACAAGATTTATATATTTTTTCAAATTCCTGATCCCACATCATAATATGCAGGAATATACACCAACAGGAAAATAACATACACACACAAGCCTTCCTACACAACAATAAACAGTCTCGGGTCAACCAGATTGAGCCATGCTGTTGTACTGGGTGATGAGAATGACTGATTGTATAAGAGGCAATACTATAATGTGGCCTGAGAATGTTTTTGGATTAACTGTATTAGAATATATACACCAGGAATATAACATTGCTTCATCAAATTTAGAGGCCATCAGTACATTATAGTGATTAAGATATCTAATGGAGAATTCGGAAGAAACTTCTTTAACAGAGAGTAATGAGAATGTGGAATCTGTAAACGTTGAGATAAATTGTATTCAAGTGAATGCGAAACAAGCAGATGTGGGAGCAGTAAATACAGAGTTATATTGATAGAGATAGATGAATATGAATGGAAAGGGCCTTGATTAGGACATAAATATCATAGGCTTGTTTCTTGTGTTATACATTCTTTGCAAATCCACCTAATTCTTGAGAATGAATCCAAATATTTGTATCCAATACTTGATGTCATTGTTTAGTTTCCTTCTTTCGAGCAAGTGGAGTTGTGAGTTGATGGTCCATTCACAGCTCCCACGCCTTTTAGTTCTGGACAGGTCTGTTTCTCTCTTCTCTGTAATATGAAATGTTAAATGTGTCAAAACAATACCAAGACTGCAAAAGATACAATTTTTTAATGTTTTCGATGAACTTTAGCTTTAAGGAGAAAGAAGGCTATTGGCCAACAGTTTAAGTAGCTCACTTTGCAGAGTTGTATGTACAGAAGGATTTGAGACCCCCTATGTATCTTTTGAATTTTACATTGAGTGAGGCGGAGACATAAGAACAGGGGAAGCCTGGTTAACGTCTCGACTGATCTGCGACTATACCTGCCTCATGTACGGATGATCCAGATTTCAGTTGGAGGAGCATGTCTCTTCTTTCCCTAAAATTTAAATCAGCTACTGCTTTAGACTCTGAGGATAGTAATTATTTAAAATTAACTTATGTAGTTTTGCATCAGAGCTCCCAGCACAAACCCAGAAATGAACATTTTTCACTTGTATATCTATGCAAAGGATATTCTCCCCCCAACTGTTCTGTTGTCAAGTGCAGATCAATTGAACTCCCCAGACTGAGCTTTTCCTAATCATTGATTAACAGACCCATTGCTTTGTCCCACCACTATATTTCTAAATTGATTACTTCAAAGGCATAGCTAATGCATTTATATCATCTTGCAGATGAGCATGCATTTAAATAGTGCCTTTAACAAGTAGAACATCCCAAGGAGCTTCATAAACAGGCAGAAAGAAACTGTTGGGTGTATAACTGGGACTCAGTGTTATAATTACTCCATTTGCAACATACAGAAATTAATTTTCTCAGAGGGGACAGCTTCAAACTGCAAAATGTTCAATACCAGTGACAGGAAAGATCTGTAGTAATTTATTGAGTTATCTGCAGTTACCTTTTATTTGAAACCACTTAACTTATTTATTCATGTGTCTTTTGCCCCCTACCACATTGGCATCAATGGTTGATCACTTGAGCATCACATTGAAATCGAATTGGTTTTAAAACTATATCACACAGGTTGATTCTAATACATGCATTGGATACAGAATCAGCTACAAAGAATTACTTTGTGCTTTCCCTATTAATAAGAGGCATTTAAAAAATAATAAATTGGAGGATAGGTCTGACATTTCTCGGGGAATTGGTTAGCTCAGTTGGCTGGATATCTGATTTGTGATGCAGAGTGATGCCAACAGTGCAGGTTCAGTTATAGAGTCATAGAGTTATACAATATACAGCACGGAAATAGACCCTTCAGACTAACTAAGGTTACTGTGGAGGTCCCACCTTCTCAACCTCACCCCTCCTCTGATTCTCTCTAATGAGAGAGCAGCCCTATGGTTCTCCAGGGCTTTGGCAACTAATACACCAACTATATCATTAGAAATTACAGCAATTAGAAACCCATGCCTTTTCCCACTGTCACTGAGATTCTGGCTGGCCACATGAAAATGTCATTCTACTCACATTATTGTCCAGAACACTGCTTGGCAAGTAGAAAAGGGACAAACCCCAGTCTGGTACAATTAGGCTTCTCCCCCAAGGTGATTAAAAGTCACCCCTTTCCACGAATGAACATAAAAGCAAGAATCATTCGCACAGACACTTTGTGGATATTCTGATCCCCTGAATGCATAAATTTTCCCTTTTCCCTATCTGAACTGGTTACAGTTTAAGAATACAAAAACAGTTGCAAACACATGCAATGTTATCCACTTTTTTTTTGGCTTTGGCTCAGCCAGCATTTATTGCCCATTTCTAATTGCCGAGGGGGCAGTTCAGAGTCAAACATATTGCTGTAGGTCTGCAGTCACATGTAGGCAAAACCAGGTAAGGATATTAGTAGATTAAATGGGGTTTCAAGACCATCAACAACACTAACGCGGTGGCCATTAGGCTAGCTATTTGTTTGCAGTTTTTTTTATCATTGATTTCAAATTTCCTCATCTGCCTTGGTGGGATGTTCCTAGAGCCTTATAGCTCAGTAGCAATATTACTGCACCATTGCCTCCCCATGTACATTCATATGAGGGATTCATTGGAATATAATTGCAATTCCAATTTCTTGGAAATTACTGTTGGTCAATTGTAATCCTTTGTGTACTGTACTTTATACTGTGTACTGTTACAATGATGGATCAGAACCAAAAAAAAATTATAGGCTTTTAAGTCCATTATGTGTTTCTTCTAAGAAACAAAGGGATGGCTACAATGTCATTGACTGGCAATGTCCTGTGAGAGACGCATGGAAAAGTGTCAGGGAAATCTCAAATAAGAAAAGACTTAACAAGAAGAGATTACAAGGGCCTGAATGTCTACCTCTCTCACCAGAAAGCCACCTCTTGTAGACAAGTCTGTGTCACACCCACACCAACACATCATCCCCTCCCCCATCACCAGCCCTTCCAGGAATATACAAGAACAAGTTAAAACCTATCCAGAACACTATTGTTATTGGCTGCATGCTCTAATGTGTGGACTGGAATACTGTGAAGGCCATGGCTTTGGGAATAGCTGTTTCAAACACACCTGTACTGCAGGTAAAACAAAAGGAAAGGCTCTCACTCACTTGGAATGTTGGAATTCAGTCACCATTGAAGGAATCAGACCAACCTAACTTCTGCCAATTTACAAAATCAATAATTTCAAAATTTACAACACTCCTGCTGCTATCCAGTAATAGCCACAATGTTGTCTTATCTGACCTTCATGAAAAATTCACTGACTGGTCCGTACTTCTTTCTTTTTTGCTTCTGTCTTTTTTAACTTGCCTCTTATTTCTCCTCTGGGTCTATATATGTTACATTAGTATTTCATCTCCCGTTTAATAATGAATAAATTTTCAATTTTCCTAAATTCAAGAAAGCCTGGTTAAACTGGTTCCTTTCAAAACCCAAGTGCATTTGGGTGTGGGAAAAATGAAGGGAACCTTATTGTGACCCTGTGGGGGGTATGTGAGTAACCAGCAGGAGCCTGTTCATCCCTCATCACCCAGGAGCTTAACGCTTTGAGATATCCCATCTGTAACCATAGTACATTGGAGATCCCAGTGTTTGGGGTTGTAACAATGCTGAGCCAGTACTTCCAAGGGTCTACATCAGACAGTTTACCATCTGACTGTACAGAGCTGCCACGCAGTGCAAAATTACCAAACGTCAAACCACATTCCTGGCATTCTGTAGAATTTTCACTCCAGAAAGAGGAATGAAACTTGTGCACAGTTTTACTTTGCAGAAATATCACAAATTGGGTAATGGCTTTTCTGTACTATTTTAAATCACTGTGGTTCATTTCTAATCTCAGCTTGTGGGTCTTGTTGGCAAGGTTGGAATTATTTGCTCTGTGCTGGTGGAGTGAAAAAGTTGTGGTTAGAATTCTTGACCTCTGCAGTGAAACATTATCACAATGTTGTTCCGAATTGCAATTCCAAGCATTAGGCCCTACAGAGGATTGAGTAGTGTCACCCAGGTTGGTGTGAAGCGGGGCCCACAATTAAGCCAGTTCAAATCAAATCTTTAGGAAAATAAAGATGTTAATAAAACATTGTGCTTTCACCAGATTCCAATAGTTTTATAGTCACTTCTACTGCTATCTTAAATTTCCAGATATGTAATTGTTTGGATTTACAGCAGGTAAACATTGCTTAAAGGAGTCAAGAAGTGAAAGCTTTTCACCTCGCACTCATTAAGATTAGGATGCAAGAAGCCAACTTGAAACAAGGACACCTATTTAGACAGCATGTAAAGAGGCTGCTAATTGGTTGGGCCATCATTGGCATAGAGATATAGTAGGAATACTTAACTGTCAATCTTCATTCTCAGACCAGTCAAGCAGAATCTGATTACCCCGGGAATACAGCAAAGATTGGTAATCTCCCTGGCCCATATTTATTCCAATGAAAAAGATATAATGTATGTACAAATTCCTTTTGCCTACAGAAAACAAGGCTGTGTATGTTAGTATATGTAGCATCTAACATGCACTAATATATTATCTTGTGAGCCCAAATGAACCCTAAATTAGTTTCCCATGTAATTCTAAGCACAGCTTATTTAATAAATGATGGCCAATAGCTCAATTAGATGTTATGATAGACATACTATTCAGGAGCTTTGTTAAACTGGTTATGTAGGATCAGCAAGCTGACAACTGTGAATGGTCCAATGGAACTCGTTGCTTGTTACGTTCTACCAGTTCTGGAAATGTATGACCTACATAGCTGACATCACACTGGCACTGAAACTCACATACTCATTATTCATTTGTGTTGTGAGAAAAATGTCTTTTTGTTTTGACAGCAGCATCCTGTTTGGACAGAAAAACACTGTGGGTTTATTGCAAAGACGCATCGTGAGTTACCAAGCTTCACCTGCGATTCAAATTTGCATACTTCCGATACATAGATGACAGGTTTGCAATATTTAACACTGCTGCTGCATCTTTACATAGCTTACTGAACTCCATCCTGTCTTCAATTTAACCGCTGAAATGGGGCATCGAACAAGCTTGCTTTTCTTGATGTATCAGTTTAGAAACCTTCCAGTGGGCTCACTACTTCTTTATACTGAAAGCCCACATTCAATTGTCAGTCCACACACTGGAATTCCTCTGGTTCCATATGTTACAAGATCACTGTCTTATTGGCAACCTTGTGAATAGAGTCCTGGTCATCAGCTCACTGTTGGAATTTGACACTGAGATGGACTATACCAAAACTATCCTGTATGATCATGGCTACCCTGATCAAAACATCAATCACTATAACACAAACATATATCCTACTACTTCAGGAAAGCAGCCAACATAATCCTATACCTTTCTCATCCTTCTTCCATCGGGCAGAAGATACAAAATTTGAGAACATATACCAACAGATTCAAGAACAGCTTCTTCCCCACTGCTATCAGACTTTTGAACAGACCTTTTTCATAGAATTCCTACAGTGTGGAAACAGGCCCTTTGGCCCAACAAGCCCACAATAAGGACTACAGATGGTGGAAGCCAGAGTCAATAGGTGTAAGGCTGGAAAAGCACAGAAGGCCAGACGGGAGAAGTCCTGACAAAGGGTTTCGGCTCGAAATGTTGACTTACCTGCTCCTCAGATGCTGTCTGACTGGCTTGGCTTTTCCATTTGCATGCCTATAGACTCAAAGTCGATCTTTCTCTGTACCTTTTCTGTGGCTGTAACACTATATTTTGCATTCTGTTCTAGTACCCTAATGTACTTATGTAAGGTATGATTTGTCTGGTTAGCACGCAAAACAATACTTTTCACTGTATCTTGGTACATGTGACAATAATAAATCAAATCAAAACGTGTTTCTAAACAAGAAACAAAATAACTTCAGATGGAAAAAAAATTCAATGTGGGACCGATGGGATTTTGGTTTTTTATTTGACAATAATAAATCAAATCAAATTAAGTCATGAAGGAGGCTCTGACCACCACTTTTGGCCCTGAATGGTACTCATTTTACTTCAGATTACCATGGAAGGGGAAAGTGTCTCAAATATTTGAACAGGTGAAGCTAGCTGTCTCATGTTGTTGCTATGCAGTAAACCCACAAATGGTTTGCTTCACTAAAAGGATGCGGCCATCAAACCACAAAAGCATTTTGCTGACCAGACAAATACTACTGTGGTACACAAGTTTCAGTGCTAGAGTGATACCACATATGTTGGCTGCACATACCAACGACTGGAGGACTCTATCAAGCAGCATGTTGCATTGATCAGTTTATAGCTGGCAGCATTATATCACGCTCAAACAGCCCTACTTGGAAGCCTCAGAATGGGTCAGTCCACCACTAGATGTGATCTGCCTTTGGAAATCATTTATTAAATAATGCACACTGTGCTAAGAATAACCCCAAAAGCCACTTTAAGATCGTCAGTTGGGCTTGCAACGTAATACATTTGCTCATGCTAGAAGCTACATATATGGGTAAACAGGACCCTGTTTTATTTAGGAAAAAGGAGTTTGTGCATACATTGCAACTATTCTTTTGGAATAAAAAGGGATCATGGAGACTGTTAAACTTTGCTGCATTCCCTGATCCATCAAAGTGTGCCTGCCTGGTCTGAGAACTATGATTGACAGTTAACTGGTCATGATGCATCTCATTGGCAATGACGATTTAACTAATCATCACCCTCTTTTAATTGTTGTATAAATTGGTGCCGATCTTTATCAAAGTCTGTTTCTTGTGTCCTATGAGTGCAAGATAAAATGCTTCAATTCCTTGTCACCATTTAGTGATGTTTAATTATATTTTTTTTCCATTGAATTCAAACTCTCAAACTCATGCAGAGTGATTTAAGCACACGTTCTCTGGATTAAACCAGTGTTAAGGAAGTTTTCTCAGCAGGAGGTTTCTGCCTTGAGATCACAATTGAATGTGCTCCAACCTCAGATTTATTATCAGAAGCCTGAGTGCACTGTGTCAGCAACTCCTGTCACTATCTCTTTCTCTCACTAGGGTGCAGGAGAACACTATAGAGGTTGTGCTATCCCAGCACTGTATTGCTAAATGACCTCAATTAGAATGGGTACAGCATTAATAAATGCAAAGAATTACATGGCGTGAACAACAGAGAAGTAAATCATTTATCCTACACCAGTTTAATCGTTTCACTCCAACCTCCACATACTCTGCTTTGTCTCATCCTCTCTGGTTATCCTTTTATTCCATTCTCCCTCATTTATTTATCTTGGACCCCTCTTTAATGCTTATGTGTCTCATCTGCCTCCTGTGCTAGTTAGCTTCACATTCTAAATAAACTCAGAAGTCTCTCCTGAATTCCTTATTGTGAGAAGAAAGCACTGGATTGTCCCAGCCCCGTAATGACAGGCTTGGAGGAGGGAGAATGGGGAGCTGGAGATCACACAACACATTCCTGCTGCAGGGATTATGTTCCCAGAAGCGTCGTGGGGATTATATTTGCGGGCTGCAAATTACGCTGGCCAAGGCTCCAGTTCGGGTGATAGTGCAGCTCAGCTAGCATTGTACTCCAGGTAGAGCGTGCCCCATTCTCATCCAACAGCCATCAGCTTCATGTAGGCAGGGTTCCTGCAGCAAGTCCTTGGAGTCTATGATCCTAATGGTTGGGCCATAGTCATGAAGAGAAACCGCAATCCCGGCTGAGCCAGACCTCGCTGAGGAACTCACTCTTCCATTCCTGTGGACTTGACACTAAGATAGTGCTTATGGCTTCACTTCTGTGCCACCAAGCGAGGGCACCTTAATGTTGAGGTGCCCTCTGAATCCCTGCCCTACCCCAACAGTGCTGACATGGACCTCTGTTAGTGCCGGTCTTTCTACTAGCAAGTGTGAAGCCAGGATCCCTATTTCACTCCAATGACGGGGAGCCCAATTCTCATGGCAAAATCTAATAATGAGTCTGGGAGGAAGAGGGAAGGGTGATGTTACACTGACACTGCTTTGTTTCTTTCAGTTAGTGTGACCGTAGCTTGCTGTTTTTTTTATTCACTGACTCTCTCTCTTGTTTTAGCTTATTTCCTCAGAAACTGTCACTGCCACCCCCTCCGCCCAGACCATCCACCTCCCTACCACCCAATTCCAAATCAAAATGTTCGGAGCCACCGTTTGTCTGGTCCCTGCAACCTGTTTGTCCAACAGGAAAGGACAAATCAACATAGCAGAGTTTAGCTTTAATGTTTCAAATACTCTGGAGATGACCTAGATGATGTAAACTGATCACTGTGAACATATTCATACTTTGGCACCACTACTGTGTTGGCCACTGTTGAGCTGCTGGATTTTATTCTATGCAGTTGGGGAGGGAGGGTGGAAGGGCAGTGTTTTCTTCCTACTTTGCCCTATTAAGCTTATTTTCTTTCTCCAAGCTATTTGACTGTCCTGTTGCCTTTTTGGGAACAGCATTTCCAAATCCGCACGTCAGCCTTTTCTGATACTTTTGGATATAGTCCGTCTTTGTTCCGACTGTTTTTTGGATCTGAAACTCCCTCCTCAAGCGAGATTTTCAAAAGAGATAATCATTCAAGACGTTTTCAAAAGGGACACTTCAGCTTCAGGAGAATATGCCTGGCATATAGACAGCTTCCAGCATCATCGCTAAAAGCCAATCCACATCAGAAGATCCACATTCTCTAAGGGACCATTTTTTCAAACGCTCGCTTCCAGATCAAAGCTTCTGCCTAGCAGCAAATTTTTAATTTTTTTTTATTGATTGTCTCCTGATATAGCAACATTTCTGTGCCAAACGAAGAATATCTCTATCAAGCAGTTTCTCCGAAGTAGTCTGACCGACTCAAGTAAACTTGTATCTAATTTAATGAGTGTCTGGTCTGAGTTCTGGATTGGAAACGCAAAAATAACTGGAGAGCAGCATTGCAGCTGGAGTACGTTGATAGCAATGTCAGACTAAGTGACCCATAGTCTGTATTAAATACAGTCTTTTCATTTGCATTCTTGCTACAAGCTGCTTTCGGGTTTGCTTACTTTAGATATCTGTTTGAAAACATTGGTGGATTTTAATGATTTTTGCACAGATTGATCATTTTCTAATCAGTTCTGATATGGTGGGCAATTTGCCTTGAGCCAGACTCTGTTTGGCTGATTGTTTTTTGACCTGAAATGTAATTCATCAAGGTTTCAATCTACACCGGACCACTTGGATTTGTCTTGTATTAAAACCCTAACAAAATAAATAAAGATTGTAACTGGCTGCGAGAAGGCTGCACAACAGGCTGGGAAATCTCGTGGCAGAATTTATTTTGGTAGTATTGCCAATTTTACTGAAAATATTACATTTAGTTTCGGTCCCAGAAGGAACACCCACTTCTTCTCACTGCTAAGTAAAAGCTGCATCTATTTCTTATTTCTGCCAAACATTGTGTTGCAATGTTTATTAACCTCTGAAAGCTCGTCTCTTTAAATAGACATTGCTTGATCCCTTGTATAACTGGTTTTTGTGATTGAACCCTCTCTCCCACACCCCTGGATGGGATACAAAATAAAGCAATTCACCCAAAATGAATATTTGACCTCAATAAAACCAAAAGAACTGCGGATGCTGTAAATCAGGAACGAAAACAAAGTTGCTGGAAAAGCTCAGCGGGTCTGGCAGCATCTGTGAAGGAAAAAAAACAGAGTTAATGTTTCGGGTCCAGTGACCCTTCCAGTTCTAGGAAGGGCCACCGGACCCAAAACGTTAACTCTGATTTTTCCTTCACAGATGCTGCCAGACCTGCTGAGCTTTTCCAGCAACTTCTATTTTTGAGTTTGACCTCTATGGGTTGTGTCCATCATAACTTTTTGTATCTCTCTTATTTGATCGGGGCAATTCTTTGATGGGTTACAATCAGTCTTGGTTGAGTAATAAAGCTCTCATTCTCTGAATCTTTTTTTCTTTATTCATGAACGGGATGAGGGTGTCACTGACCAGGCAGCATTTATTGCCCATCCCTAATTGCCCAGAAGGCAGTTCAGAGTCAACCACAGTGCTATGGGTCTGGAGTCACATGTAGGCCTAGCCAGGTAAGGATGGCAGCTTCCTTCCCTAAAGGACATTAGTGAACCAAATTATTGAATCAAATAGGAGTTAATTCAACCTCCACTTGGAAAGACAGAAACCCAAGCTGCTACTTCACTGCAGGTACTGAGGGAACATTGCACTATGGATGGATTATATTAAACCTAGGCACCACCTGATGTTGAAAGCATTTTGTAATCATTGCAGACTTTTGATCTACTTGTCCCTCTTCAGTGCATAACTTCCACTCTGAACTAATGTTCCAATGTGACAGTGCTGCCCATTGGTGTATTCTTTGGAGTATCACTGTCCTGCCATGCTAATGTCTGGAATTTGAGGAACATCACATGGATGAGGAAATATTTCTGATGTTCACTATTTAAATTTAAATCTATTTGCAATTTTCTAAAACATGTGAACAGTGTAATGACCCCTCAATTTTTTTCTGCACTGCAATTCTTGAAGAGCCAAAGCAAATGGCAGGCCATGCAGGGAAAACTGATAATGGGTAGACAGCTGTCGGAGTTGGCAGAGTGGACAACACAGTGACAAGATTTCACACTAACCTGATCATGGCAGCCAATTAACTGAAGACTGTGACACCCAATCTATGTAATTTCCTTCATCTATCCTAAACTTCAGCCCTCACTGTTGGGGTTGAGCTGTACTTCAACGGCTAATCACCTGAGAAATGGGATCATGTTACTCTTAAAACCTGAACTTACCCACCCAGAGAAAACCGATGACAGGATTTGTCACCACAATATAATCATGACGGTGGTTCTTTAAATAGATAAATGCAGTCACTAGCTGGGTATTTGACTTTAACCGAGGTCATGCGCCATTACTGTATTTGTATTTTCTTCACAGCATTTTTGAATGATCTAATTGTGTCTCCACTGCTGAAGGCATCCACACCAGCACGCAGCCAACAGCCTGCAGGTAAAAGCAATCCAAATGTGGTTTCATCATGCATTAGGCTTGAAGAGCATTGACAAGTGATTAGACCACACCGAGCATCATTGACAAGACTACCCTGTAAGGAATGTTTTAGCCTACAACCAGGTGAGAAGAGGAGAAATTACTCCCTTCCTTTCAGTCTGCACGGTCAGCCACACAGAAGTTAAAATGCCTATAACACAAAGCTATATCTTTATTTAAAATGCAGTGGATTATTTTTACTGCAAGTTGTTTGGAACCAAACCACAATGTTTTTTTGAATAAAACAAAGATTTTTTTTTACCTGCTAGCCTCAAAGGAAAATAATAAAGTCACAACATCAAATGTACAACCTTCATGCAGTTTGTTGGGCCCACATGCCAAGACTAAAGGAGGTAGTGTTCAGGATCACAGAAGATAAAAGAACATATAGCTTAGAATCCTTTGGGTGTCCTTAAAGCCTAAGGTTTTAACCTGAGACCAGAGTTGGTTGGTTTCTTGGCAATCATCACCAGTAGCTGTTATCTTTTAAGTTCTCAGGTATTTAATGCTTCTGTCCTATTGAGTGTTCTCAAACTGTGCTCTTTCTTTTAGGATGAGAGAGACAGACTTCACAATCTCTTTTTCAGTGTTTTGCAATGTTAATTCCATCTGTCCAAGTCTGCCATATAAAGAGCTCTTGGAGATAACATGCCTGTTTGTATATTCTGTGTCTTCTTCAGGTTAAGTTTTCAAGCTTGGTAAATGAAGGCAGTTGCAACATGTGAAGGTCTAAATTAATCAGCAATGACCTATTCACACTCCCCAGGGGAACACCCGGTTGACTGCTTTCATTGTCTCCAGGGAAATGTTAATTTCTAGTCAGACAGTCTTTATTATGCTGGACCTTTATTTAGTATTCTTTCAAGTTCGCACCAAATACTTAAGTATCTGTACCCAGGTATCTTGTACCTAAGGTGGCACCGTAAGTGGTGACATTGCAAACTTTTCACAGTATTCATTCAGGTGCACGTGACAATAAAATTAATTCTAATTCTAATTCATCAGTTTCACAAAATTTGACCAATCAATGTGGGTTGGATGATCCTTGTGACCATTTTAAGCTTGTGTTTGTTCCCTTCTCAAAATTGTTTCTACCCATGAAGACCGAGGTATTAAATGGATGGAGGACAGGAAAAAGTTGTGGCTGTAGGATCTGCTCCTTTTTTGAGGTATTTTCAGTTTTGGAGCTGATTTTCTTGCATTCTAGGAGCAGTAATTACTGTTTCATAAGCTGTTATATTGTTTTGGATCTTTGTGGGAAAAAAGGGATCAAAACAACGGCACTTTAAAAAGGAGGGGGAGAGACAAAGCGGTCACCACATGGGAGGTGAAAAATGGAGAAATAAACCTGCACAGTTGTCTGACACAGCAGTGAACCTGCACAGCTGACTGCAACTTTTTCACACAGAGGGTGGTGCGTGTATGGAATGAGCTGCCAGAGGAAGTGGTGGAGGCTGGTACAATTACAACACTTAAAAGGCATCTGGACGGGTACATGGATAAGAATGGCTTAGAGAGATATGGGCCAAATGCTAGCAAATGGGACTAGATTTCCTAGTTGGCATGGACGAGTTGGACCAAAGGGTCTGTTTCTGTGCTGTATAGCTCTATGACTTTCTATGGCCTTTCCTCATCACTGACTTCATCCTCTTCCATGGCCATTGTCTCGAAATCTTTATAATCTTAGTTTCCTATTGATCTCAAACTGAGTTCTTTAATCCATAAGCCTTCCCCTCGAACTCTGTCTCTCTGAATCTAAACACTTATGCACCTTTTCATCCTTCCATTGCTCCAAAATGGGACAGGTGTCCAGAAATTTATGCCCCACAATCCAGACTTTGCTCTATACCCCATACTTCTCCAGCTCCCTCGTCTTCTTAAATATCATGTCTTTAATGGGTTTTGGTTATCCCTCCGAATATAGTTTTCTTTTGGTTCCAAATTTATTTTTCTTCTTACATTTATGAAGCCCCTTGAGATTTTTCTTATGTTAAAGATGCAATTAAATATAAATTGATGCTGAAATAATATTCAAACTAGATCTGCAGCAGGACTATTTTAGTGAATACTTTGTAATGATCAGCCAAAATTAATTGGCAGGCTTCATTATTCTGAGGAAAGTTGTGATCTTACCTTAATGAGTGGCTTTGTCTGGATGGAGTGTCTGGAACAGAACAGCCATATTTTACCATAATGGATAGTCACTGGTGCTTCATTATTTTGAGCTAATTATCTTAAAATCAGTTATAAGCAAAAAAAATTCTGTCTCTTACACAATATATACACTAAAGGCACCAGAAAAAATAACCAGGGATTAGACATACACAGAAATTACTGGAAAAACTCAGCAGATCTGGCAGCATCTGTGGAGAGGAGGTAGAGCTAATGTTTTGGGTCCAGTGACCCTTCATCACTGGATTTGAAACATTAGCTCTGCTTTCTCTCCACAGATGCTGCCAGATCTGCTGAATTTTTCCACCAATTTCTGTTTAAATTTCTAATTGCCAGTGTCCACAGTTCTTTGGGTTTTTTTTAGTTCAGAGCTTGTATGTTCCTGTGTAAGTAAATTTTCACTGTTGTGGTAGAACTCAGTATATACCAGGCTTACTCACAAGCACTAAAATTTTATTTTCAAAGTGTTGAGTCTCAGTTCTTTGGATATTAATAGTTGGACACTTTTTAAAAGCATTTTCTTTTTATTTTTTCTTGCTGTCTTTAAGGTTATGAGATGATTTGATACAGTAGGTCGAAAGAATATAAGTCTGCTCATAGGGAAGAGTATAGGGTGCTCCAGATTCCTCTCACTGTCAAAAGATGGGTAGATTGGGTGGATTGGCCATGCTAAATTGCCCCAAAGTGTCCAGAGATGTGCAGGCTAGGTGCCATGGGAAATGTGGGATTATGAGGGTAGGGTGGGGGATATATGGGGGCTGGGTCTGTGTGGGATGCTTTTTGGAGGGCCGGTACAAACCAGATGGGCTGAATGGCCTCTATCTACATTCTAGGGATTCTATACAACTGGGAACTCAAATCAGGACTTGGGAGAGTGAACATGAACAGGTTTTAATTAAACATACGATACAGGAAGTGACGGTAAGAGAGAATGTCTCTTTTACTCCGGGTGCTCCGGTTTCCTCCCACAGTCCAAAGATGTGCAGGCTAGGTGGATTGGCCATGCTAAATTGTTCCATAGTGTTCAGGGATGTTTGGATTAGGTGGGTTGGACATGGGAAATGCAGGGATAGGGGAATGGGTCTGGGTGGGATGCTCTTTGGAGGGGCGGTGTGGACTTGTTGGGCCGAATGGCTGTTTCCGCACCATAGGGATTCTATGATTCTATGATGATTCTACGATTCTGTGAACCCTACAGACCAGGACTCTAGCCCCATGTGATCAGACATCACACAGCGTCTTATGTACACTCTTAGCAGCTATCCTTTGAGTAAAGGTTTAATTAACCCTTTACTTCGTGCATGATAATTTGGTTTGAGTAGCTGCGTCATTAGATGTGTGCCAGTGAGTTGCAGGTACCAGATGTGATCCCAAAGACAATCTGCCAAGTGTGGCAAGGATTGAATTCATTCAGAGACTAAAGCGAGTCTGACTGGGGAAGAAGCTATCTTTTCGGTGCAAAAGTGACAGGCAGCAGGCCTGCGGCTTAAATCTGGCATTGGGAGGGCCACATTTTAAATAAATCTTTTCTTTGGCAGCCACCAGCAGTTCTTACAAGGCTAGCCGGTCAGATTGTACGTGGCCCCGATCACACATTTGCTCAGGATAAGCCAAGTGCTGGCTTGGGTGCTGACCAACCTGTTTTCAACACTGGGAAGGTTAATTCTCTACAGTAGTGGTTTCTAGCTGGAAAATAGTCACAACAAGGTCCAATTCTTATTGTATCAGAGGTAGTAGGAACTGCAGATGCCAGAAAATCCGAGACAACAAGGTTTAGAGCTGGATGAACACAGCAGGCCAAGCAGCATCAGAGGAGCAGGAAGGCAGACGTTTTGGGACTAGTCCCTTCTTCAGAAATGGGGGAGGGGAAGGGGGTTCTGAAATAAATAGGGAGAGAGGGGGAGGCGGATGGAAGATGGATAAAGGAGAAGATAGGTGGAGAGGAGACAGACAGGTCAAAGAGGCGGGGATGGAGCCAGTAAAGGTGAGTGTAGGTGGGGAGGTAGGGAGGACATAGGTCAGTCCAGGGAGGACGGACAGGTCAAGGGGGCGGGATGAGGTTAGTAGGTAGGAAATGGGGGTGCGGCTTGAGGTGGGAGGAGGGGATAAGTGGGAGGAAGAACAGATAAGGGAAGCGGGGACAAGCTGGGCTGGTTTTGGGATGCGGTCGGGGGAGGGGAGATTTTGAAGCTTGTGAAATCCACATTGATACCATTGGGCTGTGGATTTCACAAGCTTCAAAATCTCCCCATTAGGGATTCTCAAGCAACCATTGGCTAAGCAACTGCGGAGGAGGAGGTGTCAGAGCGGTTATGTTACTGAACCAAAAATATAGAAGCCACCCACCATTTTCTCAAGGGATGCTATTTATTCATTACCATCACTGTTAACTTTCTACTTGATATCCGAACAACATTTTAATGCTATTTTACCTCCAATCACACTGTTTTATTCTCACATTGGTGACTAAAGGAAAATAAAGCTAATTGAATCCAGCAATGGCTCTAAGTACAAGTAAATAAAGTTGATAAATATTATTCATCGATTTCATATCAATCTGTATCATGCCTGACTATGATTCTCTAATATACATTGAAACAGACAAAATGTTACCCTCTGTGTAACATGCTGTCAAGGAAGTATGAGATAACAAGGTGTAGAGCTGGATGAACACAGCAGGCCAAGCAGCA